>NW_007012815.1:0-711 GCF_000164805.1 Carlito syrichta
AAAACCTCCTTCACCTAGTAAAGGCCATGTAGTAAAACACAAAACTGACATGTTTACTGCGTGGTGAAACTTTCAGCTATTCCAAAAGATCAAGAAGTAAACATGGATATACTCTTCAACGACTTCCCTTCAAGATAGGTTTCAGAATGCTGAACAGAGCAATTAAACAAAAAACCATTTTTCAAGGTATCCTAACGTGAGACGAAAAGTAAAGTTAACTCACTTCACATACAAACGACGTTACGTATAGATAGCTCCAACGAGTTCACCAGACACACACACACACACACACACACACACACACAAACACACACACACAGACACTGACCCTTTCAGAACTAAAAATTCAGCCTTGTTGCGGAACAAAAATTCAGCATACCAAAACCAGGTGTCTCTCTACATGTTCAAACACAACCTGAAGAAACCACTAAGGAAACAATTCATTTGCAATAGCAGCCAAAACCACAAAATACAGAAAAAAAAGTTAAGCGGACAATAGAATATTACACTAAAGAGTACAAAATATTGCTGATAGACATTGCACAGGACGTAAGCAAATGAAAAGGAAATACTGGGTTCAATAAATAAAAACCGTGATATTGGAAGGTGCTACTACTACCCAAAGCATTACAAACAAAAGGAAATCTCTACCAAAACCTAAATGTCTTGTATTTCAGTAGAATTGCATGAGACCTGCAATAGCCCAACTGT
>NW_007012816.1:0-616 GCF_000164805.1 Carlito syrichta
GATACTAAAAGAATACCTAGTGAATTGGGAGATTTAGGCTGTTTTAAGATTAGCTCCTGGGATTTCTAAGCAAGCATATGGTCAAATAAGCATACATAGTGAAAAAAAAGTCCATAAAACATGGTTTAAGGCTTGAGAGAGAGAGAGAACACTTCAAAATTTAAGGCTGAGATACTTGGTTACAACGAGATAAGCAATCAGAGAACAGTCTACCCTGAGATAATCTTATTCTTGGGAGAAGTTGATAAGGAGGGATTGTGTGCTGGTTTAGGCAGAGAGTGGGTCAATGTTCAGGTTCCTGGGGAAAGGAGTGAAAATTAATCAAAGGTCAGTTAACAAGCATTTTGTTCTGATTGATTGGAGTGGGGAAAACTTGTTAAGCTAATCATTCATGAGGCAAAGAATTAGAATTTGGAGGATTTGCCTGTCTCTAGTCATAAGTAAACAAGGAAGCATTCTTGAACCTTATCTAAGTCATGTGTGGAAGTAGAATTCTCTGCGCTAAGCAGTTTCCCAGAACTCAAAAGGGTGGAGATTTCTTTAATGTTTACCATTTTCCAGGGTCCCAGGGCTGGAGTAAAGGTCAACATCGTCAACGGGTACCCAGCAAAGCAGG
>NW_007012817.1:0-789 GCF_000164805.1 Carlito syrichta
GGGAGGGTAGGGCAGAAGGATTGCCCGAGCCCAGGAAATAAAGGCTGCAGTGGGCTGTGATTGTGCCACTGCACTCTAGCCAGGGCAACAGAGTGCGACCCCCAACTCAAAAAAATAAAAAATAAGTAAAGATTTTGAAAAGTTTGGGATCTCTATGAAAAGGTACGTTTTCCATTTAAAATAGGGGAGAAACTGAGGTGAAAAAAAGAAAACGGGCAAATTTGAAGAGTGAGAAAGAACTGTTACTACACCCTGTCATGTGCTTGCATCCTTCGAAAACCCCACGTCTGAAGTTGGGGGTCTTCTCAGCATGGAAATGCTAGCTCCTGATCACAAGTGTTTATCAGACTTCACGGAGCACAATATCTATTGCTATGGGGAGGGAGGAGTACCTTTTAAGATACAAAAGAGGAATCTTTACTGTCCTTAATCTAAAATCTGAATTTTTCATGTATATGGCATGACAGAAATCACATGAATGAAAGTTCTGATGTTCTTACTGATACCTGTTTTGCATCTCCTTGGCAGGAGAAGTTAGACCAAGTTTGGTACATGGCCAAGAAGATATACACGGACAGCGAAGCTAGTTATGTGGTCAGTAGCATGGTTTTCCATCCTGCTAATTGAATTCCAGCTATTTCCTCAACACTTAAATGGAGGCAAGGTGCTTAGGGGCACAACTACCAAATTAGGCAAGGTTTTTATTCTCCGTTTCTTTATCTATAAAATTTGCTTTTTCAAAGAATGCTTTACCCCTCAAAGGATGCTTAAGGACCACCTAACATAAAA
>NW_007012818.1:0-591 GCF_000164805.1 Carlito syrichta
ACTAGATACGTCAACTCACCAGTCGGCTCGTTAGCCACTTGACTAGTTAAGGCAGCTCACCCATCACATCACTTGACAGCCGACTAGTTAAGTTGGCTCCAAGGTTGGCTCACTCGCTGGCTTACTACTTAAGTCTTCTGAGAAGTTGGCTCACTCGACAGCTGACTAAAGTCAGCTGACCAGTCAACTCACTCACTGGCTGACTAGTTAAGTCAACTTACCAGTCGACTCACTCAATGGCCAACTAGTTAAGTCAGTCGACCTGTCGGCTCACTCACTGGACAATTAGTAAAGTCAGCTCACCTCTCGGCTCACATGCCAGATGATTAGTTAAGTCAGCTAACAGATCGGCTGCCTAGCCAGCCAACTAGTAGTGTCAGCAAACTAATTGGCCGAGTAGTGGGCTAACTTTGTCAGCCGACATATTATCTCATCTAACTAGTCACTGACAAGTTATGCCAGCTAACTAGTTGACCTAGCAATAGGCCGACTAGTTAGTTCAGCACACCAACCATCCAAATAGTTAATTAGAGCTGACTAGTCGCCCAACTCTTCATCCAAAAATTTATGTCACTATTTAGCTAACTATTT
>NW_007012819.1:0-2430 GCF_000164805.1 Carlito syrichta
GAGTATCAGATGGCACTAATAAGGCAAGTAGTATCAGACGGCACTAACAAGGCAAGTAGTATAAGACGACACTAAGAAGGCAAGTAGTATCAGACGACATTAAAAAACAAGTAGTTTCAGAAGACATTAAGAAGGCAAGTAGTATCAGAATACACTAAGAAGGAAAGTAATATCAGACGAAACTAAGAAGGCAACTAGTATCCAATGACACCAGAAAGGCAAGTAGTATCAGACGACACTAAGAAGGCGAGTAGTATCAGATGACATTAAGATGGCACGTACTATCAGAAGACACTAAGATGGCACGTAGTATCAGACGACACTGAGAAGGCACGTAGCATCAGATTACACTAAGATGGCACGGATAATCAGAGGACACCAAGAAGGCACGTAGTATCAGACGACATTATGAAAGCAAGTAGTATCACACGACACTAATAAGGCACGTAGTATCACCTGACACTAATAAGGCACGTAAAATCACACTACACTAGTAAGGCACATAGTATCATACGACATTAATAAGGGACGTAGTATCACATGACACTAATGAGGCACGTAGTATCACACAACACTAATGAGGCACGTAGTATCACATGACACTAATGAGGGACGTAGTATCACACGAAACTAATAAGGCAAGTAGTATCACAAGACACTATATGAGGCAAAGTAGTATCACATGACACTAATAAGGTAAGTAGTATCACACGACACTAACAGGGAAGTAGGTATCACATGACACAAATAAGGCAAGTATTATCACACGACACTAATAAGGAAAGTAGTATCAGACGACACTAATAAGGCAAGTAGTATCAGACGGCACTAATAAGGCAACGAGTATCAGGCGGCATTAATAAGGCAAGTAGTAACAGATGGCACTTATAAGGCAACGAGTATCAGACGGGATTAACAAGGCAATGAGTACCAGGCAGCACTATTAAGGCAACGAATATCAGATGGCACTAATAAAAGAAGGAGTATCACAGGGCACTAATAAGGCAAGGAATATCAGACGGCACTAATAAGGCAAGTAGGATCAGACGGCACTAATAAGGCAAGTAGTATCAGACGGCACTAATAAGGAAAGTAGTATCAGACCGCACTAAAAACGCAAGTAGTATCAGATGGCATTAACAACATAAATAGTATCAGACGACACTAAGAAGGCAAGTAGTGTCAGACGTCATAAAGAAGGCAAGTAGTATCAGTCTGCACTAATAAGGCAAGTAGGATCAGACGGAACTAATAAGGCAAGTAGGATGAGACGGAACTAATAAGGCAAGTAGGATCAGACGGCACTAATAAGGCAAGGAGTATCAGATGGCACTAATAAGGCAAGGAATATCAGACGGCACTAATAAGGCGAGGAGTATCAGACGACACTAATAAGGCAAGGAGTATCAGGCGGCATATGTAAGGCAAGGAGTATCAGAGAGCACAAATAAGGCAAAGAGTATCAGACGGCACTAATGAGGCAAAGAGTATCAGATAGCAATAATAAGGCATGGAATATAAGACTCAACTATTAAGGGAAGTAGTATCAGACGGCACTAAAAAGGCAAGTAATATCAGACGGCACTAATAAGGCAAGTAGTATCAGATGGTACTAACATTGCAAGTAGTATCAGATGGCACAAATAGGAAAGTAGTGTTAGACGGCCCTAAAAAGGCAAGTAGTATAAGACGACACTAAGAAGGAAAGTAGTATTAGACGACACTAAGAAGGCAAGTAGTATGAGACGAAGCTAAGAAGGGAAGTAGTATCAGAAGACACTAACAAGGCAAGTAGTATCAGATGACACTAAGAAGGCAATTAGTATCAGATGACACTAAGAAGGCAAGTAGTATCAGACGGCACTAAGAAGGCAAGTAGTATCAGAAGGCACTAAGAAGGGAAGTAGTATCAGATGGCACTAAGAAGACAAGTACTATCAGTCGGCACTAAGTCGGCAAGTAGTATCAGATGGCACTTAGAAGGCAAGGAGAATCAGATGACACTAAGAATGCAAGTAGTATCACGACAAGAAGAAGGCAAGTAGTATCAGACCACACTAAATAGGCAAGTAGTTTCAGATGACACTAAGACGGCAAGTAGTATCAGACGACACTAAGAAGGCAAGTAGTATCAGGCGGCACTAAGAAGGCAAGTAGTATAAGACGACATTAATAAGGCAAGAATTATCAGACGGCACTAATAAGGCAAGTAGTAGCAGATGGCACTAACAAGGCAAGCAGTATCAGAAGGCAATAATAGGGCAAGTAGTATCAGTCGGCACTAATAAGTCAAGTAGTATCAGACGGCACTAATAAGGCAAGTAGTATCAGTAGGCACTAATAACGCAAGTAGGATCAGACGGCACTAGCAAGGCAAGTAGTATCAGACGGCACTAATAAAGCAAGGAGTACCAGACGGCACTAATAAGG
>NW_007012820.1:0-428 GCF_000164805.1 Carlito syrichta
ATTACTCCTTCTGAGCAGCTTACATGAGAAATTTCCTGCGGAGAACAAAGAGCGGGGAGACAGGGGGTTTGGGTCTACGGGCGCCCCCCAGATTTTTTGCTCATTAGATCTCAGCACCAGACCGGTGCTCAGAGTCACAGTTAATGGTAAGCCCATAGTTGGTTTATTAGATACAGGTGCCGATCGTAGCATCGTTAGCACCACAGACTGGCCGCTGGGGTGGCCCACACAGCAGTCTGACCAAACCTTAACAGGCCTGGGGTACGCCCAGATGCCGCACCCTTAAAGAATGTTTAATTAAACAAAAGGGGGGAATTGCCCCCGCTGGCTCCACCCCCAGGGAACGATTATCCATTGCTCTTTTTACATTAAATTTTTTAAATGAAGACAAATTGGGCCGGGTTGCGGCGGATCGTCATGCTAGCCCT
>NW_007012821.1:0-760 GCF_000164805.1 Carlito syrichta
AAAGACTGTCCAGCATTTGGTTTTGTAATGTTTGTCACCAGATTTTTATTATTGTTGTAAAAAAAAAGTTTGATTTTTAAAAATAGTTGGCCTTTGGCAGCTTTGTAAGGGACGTCGGAGGTGAGGTGTTCAGGATTGCTGTCAGTTTTCGACACTGTGCTGTTGGGAAGGAAGTATTTTGCTTTTGTCTGCTGGTCTCGGCTCAGTTTTTGTTTATTTTAGAAGACAACTGTTGCATCAGTACATTATGTTTCTTGGCATTGTTCAGCATAGGTAACGTGTGCACTTTTCCTGTACACATCATCATATTTAAGTTTTTTGTATAAAATAAATGCTTCTAGATATAAAAAAAAAAGAATCAGCTTTTTTTCCTTGTTGATACTTTCTACGATATTTTTGTCTTCTATATACTGCAATTGTGATTTTTTTTCTTGGTGATCTGGATTCTGCTGCAGAAGTGAGGATTTAAGTTGTCCTGCCTTTTCAGCTCCTTGAGGTGTGACGTTCGGCACTTTGCCTGTGATATTTCGGTTACCTTGATGTGTACATGCAATGCTGTGAATTTTCCTCTTCACACTGCTTCATGTCATCACAGTGATTCTGATGTGTTTTTGTTTTCATTTGCTTTCAGAAATCTTTGTATTTGTCTTGATATCTGTGTTGGCCCAGAAGTCTTTCAGTGGTATTTTAATATCCATGTCTTTGCGTGTGCTGGACATATCTTGCTGGCAATATTTATTTTTATGCCACTGTGATCTGA
>NW_007012822.1:0-638 GCF_000164805.1 Carlito syrichta
CACTAATACCTAACTTGGAAATAATTCAAATCATATTAACGTAATTAATTCCTATCGTATTAACAGAAGCTCACTGTTGGTTTTATCTTGCCCTAATAGCCTGTGAAAGCAAGTTCTTCAGCTGTCCAGTGGTGGGACAACCAGAAAACAACATGGAACTAGATGTGATGTGAAAACCCCCATTAGTGACTAGAATAGCCGCTGTTTGCAGTGACTCCAGCTCACCCCCATCTTCACCAGATGGCATGACTATTGTCTGACTGTCTCCATCTCAGTCTCCCTCTCCAATTCATCCTGCACACAGGCACCAGAACTCTCCAGAACTGGTTTTCAAAACCAGCATCACCTGGGTATTTGCTGAAGATGCAAATTCTTGGCACTGCCCCAGCCTGAACGAAGCAGTAACTGGGGTGGAGTAGACAGCCAAGTTCTAACAAGCCCTCCAGGTGACCGAGATGTAGGCTCAGTTGGGCTTGGTGGCTCAGCCTGTAACCCCGCACTTTGGGAGGCTGAGGTAAGTGGATTGCCTGAGCCCACGGGTTCGAGACCTGCCTCGGCAACTTGGCGAGACCTCATCTCTACAATAAATCAAAAAATCAGCCGGGTGTGGTAGCGTGCGCCTGTAATTCTGGCTACTC
>NW_007012823.1:0-331 GCF_000164805.1 Carlito syrichta
GATGAACTATATCCAGGGGCAACATCACACTTATATTTAGGTGAACTATATCCAGGTGTAATATCACATGTCTAGTTAGGTGAACTATATCCAGGTGCACTATCATGTCTAGTTAGGTGAACTATATCCAGGTGCAATATCACATGTCTAGTTAGGTGAAATATATCCAGGTGCAAGATCAAATGCATAGTTAGATGAACTATATCCAGGGGCAACATCACACTTATATTTAGGTGAACTATATCCAGGTGTACTATCATGTCTTGTTAGGTGAACTATATCCAGGTGCCAGATCAAATGCATAGCTAGATGAACTATATCCAGGGGCAAC
>NW_007012824.1:0-3153 GCF_000164805.1 Carlito syrichta
AAAAGAGGATTATGACAAAATCCTTCAATCCCATTTCTGGATTTATAACCGATGAGAAGTCCCATGTTTATCGCAGTGTTATTCACAGTAGCAAGATACAGAAAGCAATCTAAGTGTCTGTTGATTGATGAATGGATAAAGAAATTGTGGCATACATACCCATTGGAATTCCACCAAGCCTTTAATTATCAGGGTAATACAAATTAAAACCACAATGAGATACCATCTTACACCAAAATGGCTTTTATTAAACGATTAAAAATACAACAGATAAGATGGGGCAAGATGGCGACGGCATAGGTGAACTGGTGAAATTCTCTGAACGTGAGTTCCCAAAAAGGCTATCACTTCGCTACCCCCATCCCCCAGCCCACCACCAACCACGCTGGGGGCAGGCCCGGGGAACTTCAGTCCCACGCAAGGCCAGATATTGCGCCCCTCCCCCCACTGCTGCCGTTCTACTCGTGTGTGGAAGTCTCCAGTCCCAGCCCCCTCCACATCCCTCCCCGGCTGCATTGTCTCCAGCCCGGGCACCCGGCATCAAGCCGCCGGTCACACAGGGAGGCTCTGGGCACCCGCCCCTCAGAGACGCTGGTTCCATTTCTGGCTGAAGTCCTCTGTTGGGTCCCAGTGCCACTCTCGCTGTCTAGAGCCTGCCCTTTGGAACTTTGGAGCTCTGGAACTCCGGGTCCACCCTGGCTGAGGCACTCAGCGTGAGACCCCAAATCAGAGGACCCAGACAAGCAGAGAAAAACAGATCTGCTTAAACTGCCTTGTCATTCTCCAGGAAGAGACTTCCATTGCCCTGCCCACCTAGCAACAAACTTTACCTTATTTCCTAAGGCCAGGTATTGCAGCGTGCGGGGAAGTTTTGGGTCCCTGCTCCCTCCAGCTCTCTGCACCTGGCACCGCAGGTCGCACAGGGAGGCTCTGAGCGCCCGCCCCTCAGAGACACCGGTTCCATTACTGGCTGAATACTCTGTAGGGGCCCAGTGCCACTCTCGTCATTTACAGTCTGCCTTTTGGAACTTTGGAGCTCTGGAACTCCGGGTCCACCCTGGCTGAGGCACACAGCGTCATACCCCAACCCAGAGGACCCAGACAAGCAGAGAAAAACAGACCTGCTTAAACTGCCTTGCCATTCTCCAGGCAGAGATTTCCATTGCCCCGCCCACCTAGCAACAAACTTTTATCTCAGCTACTATGGCAACAGTGTGAAACAGGAGACAAAGCCCCACCCCTATGCTGCAACGAAAAACAAAAGGCAGAGGCTGGAATCGGAGATCACAGAAGTGACTCTAGTTTGATGGCTTATTTTGACCTATGATTTTATCATTGAAACTGTGGGTCTAGATTACGTTTGGTGTTTACCTTCTGACTTATACTGTTTCTTGATTTTTTTGGCCTGTCTCTGTTTAGCTATCAGTATTCTTTAGGGAATCTTTCTTACCTGTCTTTTTTCACTTCTTCCCAGCCCTGTGTCTCTCTCTCACCTGATAGTTGGTATGTATATCTGTTTTCCCTCTTGCACTTCTCCCTTTCGCTTATTTTGACTTATGATTTTATCATTGTAACTGTTAGTTTAGATCACGTCTGTTGTTGACCTTCTGACCTACACTGTCTCTCGATTTTATTGACCTGTGTCTGTGTAGCTATCAGTACTCCTTAGGCAATCTTTCTTACGTGTCTTTCTTCACTTCTTCCCGATCCTGTGACTGTTTTTCACCTGATAGCTGGTATGTATATCTGTTATCCCTCTCGCACTTCTCTCTTTCGCTCATTTTGACCTATGATTTTATCATTGTAACTGTTGGTTTAGATCACGTTTGTTGTTTACCTTCTGACTTACACTGTTTCTCGATTTTATTGCCCTGTCTCTGTGTTGCTTCAGTACTCTTTAGTACTATGTAGCTATCAGTATTCTTTCTTACGTGTCTTTCTTCACCTCTTCCCAGCCCTGTGTCTCGTTCTCACCTGATAGATGGTATGTATATCTGTTTTCCCTCTCGCGCTTCTCTCTTTCTAACTCCCTATTGACCCCCCCTTCCTCCATTATTTTCCTCTTCTATATGCCCCCTTTTTTAAATCTAGGGACCAAGACTGCAAACTGCTGAATAGACAGACTGTAAAGCAGAGGGAAAAGTGAACAAAACCAGAAGACCCTCATAAGGAAGAACAGGTCATTGCAGAAGAGAAATAAAAGCAACCCCACCTTCCCTCAAAAACAGAATTGAAGAGGGGGAGGGAAAGGGGTAAAGGGAGAAAAATCTACAGAAATGCAGAAAAACCAAAAGAAGAGTATGGGTCTCTCCCAGACGCCTGGGAGAGCAGACACTGAGAAAATTGACTTTGGAATACAAACAATGAAAATTCCCCAGAATGAAGGGTCTCAAAAGCAAATGTCGATATCAAAACAAATAATGGAGAGACTAAAATGAATTGAGGAAAACACAAAGAAGAAACTAGGAAGGAGCTGATATCTGAGATAACAGTAATAAAGAATACTGTGAATGAAATAAATAACAACTTGATAAGCATGGAAAGCAGAATTACCCAAGCAGAAGAAAGAATCTCAGAGCTTGAGGACCAAAATATAGAAATAACCCAAACTCTTAAAAACACAGAAAATAAGCTAAAAAAGACAGAACAAAACCTTCAAGAGATGAGTGACTACCTCAAGAGGCCTAACCTAAGAATAATCGGACTCCCTGAGGCAGAAAGAGAAACAGAGACCACATTGGAACAAACTTTCCACGAGATCATTCAAGAAAATTTCCCTTATCTAATCAGTGATACAAAAATTCAAACACAAGAGATTCAGAGAACCCCCGCAAGACAACAAATGAGAAGACCAACTCCTAGACACATAATAATTCGCCTAAATAAAGTAGGCACAAAAGAAAAAATCCTAAAGGCAGCAAGAGAAAAAGGCCAGATCACCCACCATGGAAGACCAATCAGAATAGCAGCAGATTTATCTGCAGAAACCCTGCAGGCTAGGAGAGCTTGGAGCCCTATCTTCAAAGTCCTAAAGGATAAACAATTTCAACCAAGAATAACCTACCCAGCCAAGCTAAGCTTCATCAGTGAGGGAGAATTCAAATCTTTCCCAGATATCCAATCCCTAAGAACTTATGCAGCCACAAAACCATG
>NW_007012825.1:0-354 GCF_000164805.1 Carlito syrichta
AATATTCCCTGGTACTCTCAAATGAAAACCAAGGAGACCAACAGTAAATGTAGGTCTTGGGAACAACCTAAGTAACACAATCTGCTCATCTCTGATAAATTCTTTTTGACAAGAGACTGCTGAACACTAGTACTGACAGCAAATGTAGTTGAGTTTTACAGAAGAACAAAAGAGTGAATGACTTGGTAGATTGCATATATTAGGTAATAACCTGAACATCTGGCTTATAGTTTTCTAAGTCATAAGAGTTAGTTCTTCTTCTTCTTCTTCTTCTTCTTCTTCTTCTTCTTCTTCTTCTCCTTCTCCTCCTCCTCCTCCTCCTCCTCCTCCTCCTCCACCTCCTCCTCCACCTCC
>NW_007012826.1:0-749 GCF_000164805.1 Carlito syrichta
CTTGAGTATAGAACATCTAGCCCTATCCTCAAACTTTTCCTCTCTCCCCACAGAGGAAGAGTAGATAATCCATTGACTGTGAGACTGGAGTAGGATTATGTCCTGCACACCTCAGAACATACAGAGATCCCAGCTCACATTCATAGAGTCAGGGTGTTTCTGCCTGTGGAGAGTCTTATGCTGTTAACCATAGTGAATGCTGCTCTGGTTTAATTGTGATGTTCAGAAGCAGGGAGGTGTATATATAAATTAAGATATAGTATTGCTATATTTCTCAAAGAAAAATTTTGTAGTGATAATTGATAACCTACAGTAATAAGATAATACTCAAGACCATCAGCAGGGAATAAATAATTTACATTCTGCTGACACAATTTTGCTTTATTTGTAATTGTGAATTTGGTCAGAGAATGGAGCTAATGTTTATGTGCACCAACCTGATGAAGATTATTTGTTTCACTAGACTTTAGGCAACTCTGGAATCTTCTCTCAGAACCCTCTGTGAATTCTCTTATGAAGCCAAGTTTTGTCTGAAAATCTGCCATGTTGGGTTAACCATATTTCCCCATCTCTATATCTGATCACTCTCAACATCTAATTGGGTATTTTATTCTCTACCGTATCCTGGATAACATCTGCTATCCCTGGCCTGACTTAAGAACACCTCAGTTAGCTTCAGCCAGTGTCCACCTGACCACTTATATGTCCTTTAGTAATTTCCCAAAGACTGACTCCCATTCTGATTTTTA
>NW_007012827.1:0-747 GCF_000164805.1 Carlito syrichta
TAGCTGGCCTGCTTGATAGCTGAATTAACTATCTTGCTATATAGCTAGCCAGGTGGCTAGCCAGCTGATTTAACTACTGGAGTTAAGTAGCTAGCCAGCTGTCTTGCCAGAACACTTAATTAGCAAGCTCCCTAGCCATCCAGATTGCTAGTCAGCTAACCTAACTAGGTGACTTAAATTGCTAGGCAGCAGGCTAGACAGCTGACTTAACTATCTAGCTGCCTAGCTAGCCAGATGTCTTGCCAGCTGACTTAACTAGATGACCTCACTAGTTAGCCAGCTGGATAGCGAGCTGACTTAACTAGCTAGCTACCTACATAGCCCGCTGGCTTGTCAACTGACTTACCTAACTAGCTACCTAGCTAATCTGCTGGATAGTGAGCTGACTTACCTAAGTTACTTAACTAGCTAGCTCACTTTCTAGACACCTGACTTAACTATCTAGCTACCCACCTAGCCAGCTATCTAACCAGCTGTCTTAACTCGCTGGCTAACTAGTTAGCAAGCTGACTTAATTAGCTAACTTAACCATCTATCTACCTAGCTATCCATATGGCTTAACTAGCTGAAATAACTAGCTAGCCAAATGGCTAGCCATCTGACTTAATTAGTTTTTTAACTACATAACCAGCTGTATTGCCAACTGTCTTAATGAGTAGAGTTAAGTACCAGCTAGCTGGTTGCAGCTGACTTAACTAGTTGACTTACCAACTAAGGCTGACTTACTGACTAAAGTAGCTGGCTACC
>NW_007012828.1:0-729 GCF_000164805.1 Carlito syrichta
GTAAGGCTGAATAAACCGCTTTGAGAAGAACACGTTGTTGTTGCCTCCTTCCTGCTGGTCAGGGGTGAGCGACAAGTGGTGGCCTGTATGGGGGACCTCAGCTGTTCAGAACTCATCGCGGACAGGGTGACTAGTCACAGGGTAAGTTCCCAGGTAAGTGGGACAGGCAAGGCTCTCGGTTGAGACAATAAGGTTCCCGGTTAACAGGGACAAGCTTCACAGGGTAAGTTCCCAGGTAAGTGGGACAAACAAGGCTCTCGGTTGAGACAATAAGGTTCCCGGTTAACAGGGACAAGCTTACTTAGGACTATGGGTAACACCACATCGGCGCAGACGCTTCAACAGGCTCTCAAAAGCCTGCTGAAAGTAGAAGGGGCTGAAGCAATGAACACTATGAGAGAAGAGTGTTCTGAGCGGTCACAGGCAGGAGACACAGAGGCGGAAGGGCTTTCGGACGGGGAACTAGAGGAGCTCGTTGAAAAAATGAGTGCTATGGAAGTGCCTATACAGCCCTCGGCGCCGAGACCACCTCCTTATCCTCCCCCGCAAGCGGAAGGACGCAGCCTCCACCCAGAGGCATGGCAGCAATACGGGGCGCAGTGCTTTCCTGTGTTTCAAAATCCTGCGGAGAACAAAGAGCGGGGAGACAAGGGGTTTGGATCTACGGGCGCCCCCCAGATTTTTTGCTCATTAGATCTCAGCACCAGACCGGGGCTCAGAGTCACAGTT
>NW_007012829.1:0-693 GCF_000164805.1 Carlito syrichta
ACAGTCTTTCAGCCCAGTGGCCATTAAAACTCTCCAAAGCTTTCAAAGTAGGAAAACAAAGCTGCTAGACCTCCTTAACTATGCTACATGGTGAGCCAAAATGTGAACATAATACATGAAAAAGCTTGTGAAACATCTCTGGCTAATAAGGTCTTATTATAGGCCATGAAAGAGTGATGAGAAATGTAGTCTGGTCTGTGTGGGGTAGTGGATCAGGAGATGGGAATACCAGGAAAACTGTGATTGCTGGAAAAGTACTTATTTTTGTGCTCCTCCATTTTGTTTTTATTATGGCAGAAGACTTTGTATACAAATTTCTAGCGTATAAAATGCAAACTATTCAGTTTTTGCATTTTTGCAATGCATTAAAATAAGTTAGGACTCACATTAAAAAGAGGAATGATTATAGAAACCAAGTGTTGTTTCAAATACTATGTCAAATCTTATTATTCACAATTATATTTGTAAATATCATAATTATAATTAGTTTAGAGCCACGTGCAAAGTTTTTATATACTTAATTTGTTGTTTTTCCTTTAAAAAAATATGATGGGAGAATTGTAGAAGAGATAGCTTGTCATTCATCCATTTGTCTTGATATCTAACACAATATAATCATCCCTTGATATCCCTGAATGTTTGGTTCCAGGACCTCCTGCAGATGACAAAATCCATGGATACTCAAGTTCCTTA
>NW_007012830.1:0-501 GCF_000164805.1 Carlito syrichta
TCACATGCCTGTAATTCCAGTTACTTGGAAGGCTGAAGTGGAAGGATCACCACAGCCCAGTGGGTCGAGGCTGCAGTGGCCGGGAGCGGCCACTGCACTCCAGTCTGGGCGACAGAGTGAGACTCCAACTCAAAAAAAAAAAAAAAGAAAGAAAAAGCATTCTCTATTTGTTTGGCACAGTTTCTATTGACAACCATCTTGTAACAAGGTGAGGGTCAATCTGAAACCAAGAAGGGAAGGGACTAGGAGAAGAGCCCTGAGGTCCTGATTTTCCTATGCCTGGAGCCCATCCTACCCATGGAGTTCCAGAAGTGTGAGGTGATAAGTATTGTTCAAGACCATTTGAATCAGACTTCTCTTGTAAGCAAAGACATCCTAACAAATACACTGATTTTTGTGTGCAACTAAGTCCCAGTAGAGTCTTCTCTCCTTTGACAGTAGTGAAGAAGATGCATTTAACATTTTGTGAGTTAATATTTTTTAGTCTGATGTCTTATAATT
>NW_007012831.1:0-737 GCF_000164805.1 Carlito syrichta
CCATCCCTTCTTGATTAAAAAAAAAATTCCTTGAGTACCTAGGCAAAGTGGGAACACCACTCCTCAAAACAGTAAGAGCCATTTATGATAAATCTACAGAAATAGACAAAAATTAGAAGCATTTCCCTGAGAATGGTAACTGCACCACCAGGATGCCCACTCTCATTCCTCCTTTTCAACTTAGTGTTGGGAGTCCTAGCTAGAACAATCAGACAAAAAAAAATCAAGAGTATCTAAATAGGAAAAGAGGAAGTCAAGTCAACTCTCTTTGTAGACAATATGCTCCTATATCTTGAAAACCCTAGGGAATATGTCAAAAGCCTCCCCACACTACTAGTCAATTTCAGTAAAGTCTAAGGGTATAAAATACATTTACAAAAGACAGTAGCATTCCTATATACCAGCAACAAGCAGAGTGCCAAATCAAAAGCACAATTCCATTCACAATACACACACACACACACACACACACACACACACACACAGAGAGAGAGAGAGAGAGAGAGAGAGAGAGAGAGAGAGTGAGAGAGAGAATACCTTGGCATTCACCTAACCAGAGAAGTGAAAGACCTTTACAAAGAGAACTACAAAGCACTGCTCAAAGAGATCATGCTCATTGATGAGAAAAATCAAGGCAAGCTACAGATGTACAGATTCTGTGCAATATCCCTCAAGTTAACAGCATCTTTTTTCTCAGGCATGGAAATAACAATACAGAAATTCATATGGAAACAAAA
>NW_007012832.1:0-772 GCF_000164805.1 Carlito syrichta
TTTTCCAGGGTTGGTTTCGACAGCTTTGCTGCTTGCCTGTTGGTTCGCAGAAGTGAAGCCAGTGTGTCCTGGCCTGTGTCCTCTAAGCAGGAGATGAATAAAGGAAGGGCCTGACTCCCTCGAGTCTCTAGATCTATGACCAGCTGTCGGGCCTGATCCCGCCGAGATCCGGAGCCAGCCAGCTGTTTGAAAAAAAAGACATGAAGCCATTGCTTTGTTAAAATGTGGTGTACTAAACTGTGGTGTCTCCACGTGGCTCTTTGAGCTATGAATCTCCCCTCGCAATTTACTTTCTAAATAAACTTTGGTGAATCTCCCCCCGCAATTTACTTTCTAAATAAACTTTGCTTGACAAGTTTGCAAAAAAAAAAGAAAAGAAAGACACGAAAGTATTTGCTCATGTACCTTCACGTACCCTCACCATATCCCCCCATTTCCTGTCTAGTGTATGAGATCTGGCAATTAAGTTCACGAACTTGCCACTGTGCATTTATGTTGGCAGCACTATACAATAGCTCAGTAAGGTATATCAGTATCTCACAGCTGTGTTTGTATCAATGTGTGGCAGTGTCTTGCTGAGTGGTCATTATTGTTGTTGCATGTTTTTGTGTGCTGACACAAATGTCAGAGCTTAAATTAGAGCAAATGAACAAACATTAAATTTCTTATTAAACTTGGCAAGAGTGGAAGTGAAATCAGGGACATGTTAGTCCAAGATTTATGGGCATAGCACCATGAAGAACAGCAGTGTACAAATGGATTAAAAGTTTTT
>NW_007012833.1:0-782 GCF_000164805.1 Carlito syrichta
CTCTACTATCTACTCAACCAATAAGATGAGGGAAAGCAAATTAAAAAAATTAAGCCTACACTGTAGGTCAGTTAAAAATAAATTTAAAACACCATTGTATTAGTCAGGGTTCTCCAGAGATACAGAAACAAGAGTATGTATGTACTGTGTCTCTACATAAGAAAGAAAGAAAGAAAGAAAGAAAGAAAGAAAGAAAGAAAGAAAGAAAGAAAGAAAGAAAGAAAGAAAGAAAGAAAGAAAGAGCGAGGGAGAAAGAGAGAGAGATAGAGAGAGAGAGAGAGAGAAAGAGAAAGAAAGAAAGAAAGAAAGAAAGAAAGAAAGAAAGAAAGAAAGAAAGAAAGAAAGAAAGAAAGAAAGAAAGAAACAGGTGAGAGGGATTTATTAGGGAAATTGTTTCAGGTGATCATGGAGGCTGAGAAGACTGATGACAGGCCATCTGCAAGCTGAAGACCCTAGGATGCTACGTGCATGGCTCAGTTCAAGTTTAGAAGTCTCAGAACCAGGGAAGCTGATGGTGTAATTCTCAGATCAAGACTGGAAGGCCTGAGAACCCGGATGAGGAATTGGAAGATGGCGTTGGTGTGAGAGAGGTCAGAGAGTTCAAAGGTCAGAGAGTATACAGTTCTGGTGTCCAAGGGCAGGAGAAGAGCATCCTGGCCAGGTGAGACAGAGGACTTCACTTTTTCTGCCTTTTTTGTTGTATCTGGGCTCCCCAGTCGACTGGAGTGTATCCACCCGAATTGGGGGTGGATCTTCCCCATCGACTTAAACCCCAATTGCCT
>NW_007012834.1:0-723 GCF_000164805.1 Carlito syrichta
AATTAATTTGTTCCTAGAATTAATATACGCAAACCTATAACATTTAAGACTACACATTGTAATATTTTAGTTATTGAAATATGTAAAACCCCAAACAAAGCCACTAGAAAATGATTGTAAAAGTATAGAGAGAATTTCACTCTTCCTATGAAAGCTAAGAGGAGAGAACAGAGTCCCATATGGTAACGCAGTTTATGTATACGTGACTAGAGTGTTATGATTATTTCATGGGGTTCACAAAAGGAAACACTTTTGGCAACTGGCGTGTTGAAATGTAATTTCTCTCCTTACCCCAGAGACAAGTTGCCAAGTAGTAATGAATACATTCATCAGAGTAACATAATTGTCTACAAGCAATTATGGGTGCTAAACTGTTAAAGACTTCCTATTATCTGTTTTGCATAACCATAGACGAGTGTTTGGCAAATCAATATCAGCATCCTTATAACATAGTGAAAAAAACAAAATAAACTACACTGTATTTTCCTTTTTTTTTGCTGTGGAGAGGTGGCAGGTAAATCCACCAATTCAGACAGTTTGCTGTATAACCAATGAATTTAACACCACACTATTTATTTATTTATTTATCTATTTATGCATTTGGAAGTAACTAAAATACTTTCAAAAAGAAAAGGAGATTTCTAAATTGCCTTTGAAGGAAGATGAAAGAAAGCCTAAGATGTTCCTAGTGATGTAAAGTATAGCACAAGGTTGTATGTTGGA
>NW_007012835.1:0-808 GCF_000164805.1 Carlito syrichta
GATATTCAGAATGATCTGGGTTTCTTGTGGAAGAGCAGTGGGTGTAAAAGAAACAGCAAAATCTTGGAGGATAAGATAGAGGCTTTGGAGGGTAAAACAGAAATGATGACAAATAGCAGTGCTACCCAATCTCTCTCTCTTTTATTTATTCCTCATTTTTTCCTGTAAAAACTGCAGACTCCCTGCCTCTGGTCACCTGCACTTTCCAATCACAGCTCCTTAAAGCACCACTGACTTGTCCCACCTGGGTGATGGCTCTTCTTTCCCTCACCTCCTAGCCGCAGACCCTTCTCCTTCAAGTGTCACTTCTGAAGAAGGAAGTTCCAGACATCCCAGGTTTCAATTCTTCTTTTCCCTTCCATACCCCTGGAATTGTCCCTTCCACCAGGACCCCTGCTACCCTTACCAAGCCTACCAGTTCCACAGAAGTCATTCCTAGCATCTCAGCTAACACATCTTCTCACTTGACCTTGCAGCCCACTTCACACCCTGGGGCCACTTACATTGACAGTCCTTCTCTTTCTTAAGCAGTGACTGTCAGATCCATCCCAGCATCAGAATGACTGTACTCCTATTTTCCCATATCCAAATTTATGTGTAGTGCAGTGGCACCCTGAAAAGTCATTGGTCTGCATCTTCCCATCTACACTCATTTCTCCAAACCCACAACAACTTTTAAACATCCTATGGCTGGAAAACTATCCATTAGCCCACTTTGGGACACTGATGTGCACAGCAGGACCTGTCTCCCAGTGCCCTGTTTGGCAGACTTCCTGTCATGGTTCCTCCAGTGACCTCTGTTCTCATC
>NW_007012836.1:0-668 GCF_000164805.1 Carlito syrichta
CTTTCACACAACTTATAATTCAAACTCGTGTCACATCTAAGAGCCTTAGTATTGGTCACAGGCTTCTGGGCCATGATCTTAGGATTTATTGAAGGTGTAAATTGTGGAATATAGTTTTAGAAGACAGCCATTTTGTTGAAACAATGCGGCTGGGTTACTTGCAGGTAGCCCACTGTGAACTTTGGACGGGGCCACATTCCAAACATTCTGGGATGGGCCACTTTCATTTGTAAAGTAAATACTTAAGCTTCTATAGAATTGTTTAACTTGGCATAAATCAATCAACTTAGGATGAGAAAGGTTTATAGAATGTGTCAGTCACGGATTAGGTTATCCTTTGTTATGGGATTTTAAGATTATCATATGAAAAGAGTTTAAAGGCAATAATTGATTAAGTTTTCATGGATTAAGGTTTCTGGTGGGTGGGAGACGCCCTTCTCACATCTGACTTTGTGTATAAAAGACCCGTTGTAATTTCCAGTAACACACATCACTTCTTCACTAGACTGGCATCCAGTCTCTTTCTTTCTCTCTCTCTCTTTCTTTCCTCTTCTCCCCAATTGCCGATGCTGTCTCCACTTTTGGGGTACCCTGAACCCAGTTGGAACTGGTCTCTGGCATGCATGCACGAGAAATACTGGGTTATACTCAAGTGTGTTCCTTTTCTG
>NW_007012837.1:0-731 GCF_000164805.1 Carlito syrichta
CATCTGGCTAGCCAGCTGACTGGCTAGGCAGCTAGCTAGTTATGTCAGCTGTCTAGTCAGCTTGCTAACTAGTTGTCAACTAGTTAACTCAACTGATTACCCAGCTGGCTAGCTAGGTAGCTTGCTAGTTAAGTCAGCTGGATACACAGCTGGCTAGCTAGAAAAGTCACCTAGTTAATTCAGCTGGATAGCCAGTTGACTACCTATGTAACAAGCAAGTTAGTTCAACTGGCTAGATAGTAGGACGGCTAGTTAAGACAGCTCGTTAAGTCAGGTGGCTAGCCAACACTCTAGCTTGTTAGTGAAATAGTTAAGTCTGTTGCCTAGCCAGCTGGTTAGCTAATTAAGTCATCTTGTTGTCACATGCTATCCAGGTGGCTAGAGAGGGAGAGAACTATTAAGTCAGTTGGCTAACCAGCTTGCTATCTGGTAGCTAGCTAGTTTTGTCAGCTGTCTAGAAAAGATGGCTAGCTAGTTTAATCACCAAGTTAAGTCAGCTGACTAGGCATCTGCTTCGCTAGGTGGCCAGCTAGTTAAATCAGCTGACTGGCAAGTTAAGTCATCTAGTTAATTCAGATGGATAGCCAGCTGGCTAGCTATGCAGCAAACTAGCTAATTCAACTGGCTAGAAAGCAGACCAACTAGTTAAGACAGCTAGTTAAGTCAGCTGGGTAGCCAGCTGGCTGGCTAGTTAGTGAACTACTTAAGTCAGTTGGCTAACCAGCTGGTTA
>NW_007012838.1:0-669 GCF_000164805.1 Carlito syrichta
GGTATCTGTTCTCCTTGTCTTTAGAATTCTGCTGGAAAGCCATCTGGTCCAGGTCTCTTTTCAGGTAGTTTTCTTATGACATAGTTAATTTCCTGGATTGTTATTAGTCTATTTAGGTTCTTGATTTCTTCTTGTTTCAGGATAGGAAGGTTGTATGATGACAGAAAATCCTGCATTTCCTTATGTTTTCAAGTTTGTTTTCATACAAGTGTACATAGTAGTCTCTGATAATATTTTGTATTTCTTAAGGGTCAGATGTGACTTCATCTTTCATGTTTCTGGTTGTGTTGTTAGGTATTTTTCTCTCTTTTTCTTCGTCTGTTTAGCCAGGGGACCATCTCTCTTGTTTATCTGTTCAAAGAAACAGCTTTATGTTTCATTGATTTTTTTGTTGTTGTTTTAACTTTTGACTTCTATGTCCCAGAATTGGGCTTTTGTTTTGGTGACTGAGATTCTTCTGCTGAAGTTAGAGTTTTGATGTTCTTGCTTTTCCAGCTTCCTTGCATGACTTGATAGGCTCTTAACTTGTGATTTTTCCATTTTATTCATGTGGGTTTGTAGCAATATGAATTCCCCTATTTCTACTGATTTCATAGTAGCCCAGAGATTTTGGTATGATGTTTCTTCATTTTCATTTGTTTCCAGTTATCTTTTAATCTCCGTTTTGAT
>NW_007012839.1:0-1179 GCF_000164805.1 Carlito syrichta
CACATCATGAGATAACAGTTAAAACCAGCGATTTGTAAATGAATTTCCCTGTGTGAGGCTTAACATTTATTCATACTTGCTGCATGAGCTTCAGGTTAAACACCACCTCCCAAGCCTCTCCTCCTTGACTGTGAACTGATCTACATCAATGTTTAATTTCTGACTTTTGGTAATGCACTATATATCTTTTAGACTTGTGCTGTGGTTTGAATGTGTACCCACAATGCCTGTGTTTAAAACTTAACCCCAGTGCAACAGTGTTGGGCCCTGGATCTCCTGGGAGGTGTTAAGATCAGGAGGGTAGAGCCTCCTTGAATGGATTAATCCCAGGTACCAAAGAGTCTGAGGCTGCAAGTTTTATCTCTTTTTTGCTCCCACCCTCTCTTTGTCCTCCCACCATGGGATGACACAGCAAGAAACCCCTCTTCTGATGCCAACCTCTTGATCTTGAAATTCCCATCCTTCACAATCATGGACCAATACATTTCTGTTCATTATACATCACACAGTCTTATATATCCTATTACAGCAGTACAAAATGAACATAGAAAATACAGAAAATTCAGAAATTCACTACTAAGAAGTTGGGTTAGTATTATAACAGTTACCTGAAAATGTGGAAGTAGCTTTGGAACTGAGTAATAGGTAGTGACTGGAATAATTTGTCTAGTTGCCCAGAGGGTCTCGAAAAGCATTCGGGGTGCTGCATGGCTTCTTGTAGCCATATTTAGTAAAACCTGAGAGGAGAGTAAATATTTAAAAACAGAATTTATAAGTAATAGGGAAGCCGGGTTCGATGACTCAGCCTGTAATCCCGTGCCTTTGGGAGGCTTAGGTGAGTGGATTGCCTGAGCCCGCGGGTTTGAGACCCTCCTGGGCAACTAGACAAAGACCTCATCTCTACAATAAATCAAAAAATCAGCTGGGCGTGGCAGCGCATGCTTGTAATTCCGGTTACTCGGAAGGCTGAGGTGGAAGGATCGCCGGAGCCCAGCAGGTCAGGCTGCGTTGGCCAGGAGTAGCCACTGCACTCCAGTCTGGGCGACAGAGTGAGACTCCAACTCAAAAAAAAAAAAAAGTAATAGAGAAGCAGAGCAAAAAGGTTTAGAAAAGGTTACTTGGAAGGCAAGGATTCATGGGAAGTGTTTATGCCATAAAGGTACAACACTCATGAATGTA
>NW_007012840.1:0-759 GCF_000164805.1 Carlito syrichta
TGTACTGGGGCTCGGAGCTTCAGTTCACCTGTGGCCTGGTGTGCTTGGTTTCGGAGTAGGGCCAGGGCACCATTAGGGTCTGCACTTAACAGGCAAGTATCCCCATGCCCGAAGGAATACAACATTAAATAGCAACTAAAAAAACACCATGAAAGACCAAGAAGGAGTGCAGGGGGAAAGGATAGGGAAAAGAGAGAGAATGCTTCTCTTCTTTTTAAACAAGGAGACTGCTTTTTCATTTCACACTGGAGGCTACACATTCAGTAGGCAGTTGTACGGATTTAGAGATAGTACATCCATCACATCCCCAAGTATTTTGGCATCGGGAACCAGTTTCGTGGAAGACAAATTTTCCAGGATCAGGTCAGGGTGAATGGTTTCAGGATGATTCACGCTCATTACATGTATTGTGCACTTTATTTCTGTTATGATTACATTGTAGTATAGAATGAAATAATTATACAACTCGTCATAATGCAGAATCAGTGGGAGCACTGAGCTTGGTGTTCCTGCAACGAGATGGTCCCATCTGTAGGTGATGGGAGACAGTGATACCCGAAGTGTGCTGCTTATGTCCAGTCTACTGTGTAATCTCGTTTTGGTCAGTGTCACTGAAGAAAACCCTGCTTCACAGAGACAGGATGTTGGAAATGGAAGCAGGCTTTTCAGTGCTCACCTAACAGGAAGGTGGAGCGCAGGTGGTAATGTGAGTGATGGAGGAGTGGCTGTAAATACTGATGGAGCTTGGCTCACCCGCCG
>NW_007012841.1:0-708 GCF_000164805.1 Carlito syrichta
GATGGCTGGGTGACTCACGCCTGTCTCCTCAGCTCTGGGGAAGGCCAAAAGGGGAAAATAGCTGGAGCCCAGGTGTTCGAAACCAGGCTGGACACCATCACAAGCCCCCACCTCGACCCCAAGTTAAACCCAGAAAACCTTGGTTTAGGGCAGGCCTTAGCAGGAGGATCGCCTCCAGCCCAGAGTTCAAGAACAGGCAGGAATACTAGGATGTTGGACAAATAGAAAGCTTGTGATCGCAGCATTTTGGGAAGCCCAGGCCCAGACCCGAGTTGGGAGGTTTGTGAGAAGCACTGGCAACCTAGAAAGGAAAGAAAAGAAAGAAAGAAAGAAAAGAACGAAGAAATGAAGGAAGGAAGACAGAAAGAAAGAAAGCAAAGAGAAAGAAAGAAAGAAAGAAAGAAAGAAAGAAAGAAAGAAAGAAAGAAAGAAAGAAAAGAAAGAAACAAAGAAAAGAAAAACAAAATAAAGAAATCCATTTTCTGGCAAACATTCTGCCCTCAGTCTTTCCCTCACCGCTCCCATCACATGTGAGGTTCCCCCAGCTCGGCAGCTTTTAGACACAACCCCCCCCCAATGTCTACACCTGCTTTGGTGTGAGAATTCCCGTGGTACCCTGGCCAGATTTCTGCTGGCTCTGCTCTCCAAGGTCAGAAATGTGCCCCAGACAGGCCGACCCTCCAACTCGGCAACGAGGATCTTCCATCA
>NW_007012842.1:0-768 GCF_000164805.1 Carlito syrichta
TCACCCACCAACCAGTCAGCAAAATTGTTGTCTCCCTCACCAGTCAACAGGTAAGCTAACAATTTGGCTCACTCGCCAGCCAACAGGTCACCTAACTAGTCAACTTGCTCACCATCCAACAGGTCTGGTAACTATTCGGCTTGCTTGCCAACCAACTATTTAAGTCTGTTGACCACTCTGCTCACTCGCCGGCCGACTAGTTAGGTCAGCTGAGATGTCAGCTCACTTGCCAGCCAGCTAGTTAAGTCAGCTAACCAGTTGACCGACAAGCCTGCCAACTAATCGGCCGACAAGTTAGGTCAGCTAACCAGTCTGCAGACTAGTTAGTCAAGCTAACTAGTCAGCCAATAATACGGCAGACTAGTTAGGTCAGGTAACAAGCCATCCAACTAGTTAAACGAGCTACATACTTGATCAACTAGTGAGTCAACTATTTAACCTAGCTAACTAGTCAACCGACTAATCAGCAAACTTGTTAAATCAGCTAACAAGTCGGCAAAGTAGTCAGCCAACCTGTTAAACCAGCTAACTCGTCGGCCAATTCATCAGCCAACTATTTAAGTCACCTAGCTAAATCTTTAACCAATTCGGTAAGTAAGCCTGCTAACTCTTTAACCAGCTAGTTAAGACAGTTAGCTAACTTGTTTATCAACAAGTTAAGTCTGCTAGCTATATCCTAAGACAGCTAGTTAAATCAGTTAGGTAAGTCAGCTAGCAAATTCGTTAGGTAGTTAGTTAAGTCAGCAAGCTATGTCAAGTCGCTCACTA
>NW_007012843.1:0-456 GCF_000164805.1 Carlito syrichta
AGTGGGCCACCTACCTGACCAGCCTGCTAACCAGCAAGCTTAACTTGCCAGACACATAGCTATCCTGCCGGATAACTAGCTTACATAACTAGCTGACTTAACAAAATAGCCATCCAACTAGACAACTGGCTTAACTAGCTGGCCACCTAGCTAGCAAGCTGGCCAGCCAGTTCACTTAACTCACTGAATTATCTAGAAAGCCAGTGGGATAGCCAGCTGACTTAATTACCTAACTACCTACCTAGCCAATTGACTAGCCAGTTAACTTAACTACCTGACTTAAACTAGCCAGCTGGCTAGCCAGCTGATGTAACTAGCGAGCTACCTAGCTAGCCAGTTGGCTAGCTACTGGAACTAACTAGCTGACTTATCCAGCTAGTCAGCTGGCTAGCCAACTGACTCAACTAGCTGACATAACTAAAAAGTCAGTTTTTCATGTAGCTGACATAATTAGAT
>NW_007012844.1:0-735 GCF_000164805.1 Carlito syrichta
CAAGGGTAGGTAGTGTTTATTTTTCCTTATTTTTCTAAGTGTTCAACAGTTAGAAAGATAACAAATAAAGTTTCCTCAAAAACGCTTTTCCTAAAAAGTGACTGAGAACACTTATACATTTATGTTGTCAAGTCATGGCAATGATATGTATCAGTCAGATCTCTTTAAAGTAAATGTAACTGGATTAAACTAGGGTTAAATAAAAAAAGATAGCTTGGTATTCCTCATAACTAAAAGGCTGGGGGAAAGTTCAGGCTCACCTGAACTCGTGTGCTCAAATGTCATCGTGAAAAATCTGTCTTTCTGCATCTCTCACCTCTGCTTTCTTTTATGTTGCTTTCATGCTTGGGCTCTGACCAAGTAATGAGAAAAGTGTCACTCACCAGCTCCAGGTTTACAGCCCATCCATTTTTAAACTCCAGAAAATAGTAAGCACCTCTTTCCCAATGTCTGGCAGATAAATTAGAGTTAACTTCTGTTTAAGAGATGACTAAAATAACCATTCCTCAAATAACTACTGAGTCCAAGGACTGTCTACACTGATAGACTAGGCTTACCCCTGGTGCCCACACCTGGAAGTGGAGGGTGACTGTAGGAATCAACCCCATGAACAGCAGCAATAAGTGCGCTGCATTCTTGTAGTAGTTCAGAGGAATTAATGATGGCTCAACACCAGTCCCATGTTCTCACCAGGTCTTTGACATGTGGGTAAGTTAGACCTCTTTCTACCTAATA
>NW_007012845.1:0-584 GCF_000164805.1 Carlito syrichta
TCTTTTTTGATTTTTAATATCCTGAAGGGTATTTTGTCTGACATTAAGATCGCTACTCCTCCTTTCTTTTGTATTCCGTTCGCCTGAACGTTTGTTTCCCATCCTCTTACTTTGAGTCTGTGGGTGTCCTTTCTAGTGAGGTGAGTCTCTTGAAGGCAATAGATTGTTGCCTGATGATATTTTATCCATTTTGCCATTCTATGTCTTTTCAGTAGTGCATTTAGTCCGTTCATATTTAGGCTAATAATTGAAATGCAAGAGTTGATTCCTGTCATAAGGTTCTTACGGAGTTGTTCCTGTTTATTTGTTGTCTTTCTTTGCGTTTTGGAGTTGGTTCATCTGTGTTTTCAATCTTTTGCCTGTACTCTTGTGAAGAATGCTGTTTTTCTTTTTGCTTTTTCTTCTGTGTTCAGTACTTTCTTAAGTGTTTCTTGTATAGGTGGTCTGGTGGCAGCGTACGTTCTTATGGATTGGATGTCTGTAAAAGATTTCAATTCTCCCTCACTAATGAAGCTTATTTTCGCTGGGCAGGTTATTCTTGGTTGATATTGTTTCTCTTTTAGAACTTTGAAGATAGGACTCCA
>NW_007012846.1:0-5765 GCF_000164805.1 Carlito syrichta
TACAGGCATGCGCTACCACGCCCGGCTGATTTTTTGATTTATTGTAGAGATGAGGTCTCGCTGCCCAGGCGGGTCTCGAACCCGCGGGCTCAGGCAATCCACTCACCTCAGCCTCCCAAAGGCGCGGGATTACAGGCTGAGCCACCGAGCCCGGCTGAAACCATCATTTTTAATGGCCACAGAAAACACTGTATAACCTTACTCTAATTTAGGTAACCTTTTCCTGAATGCTGGACATTTAGGGTGTTTCAAAGTGTTCAGTGTTATAAATTACCCTCTGATAAGCAGCTTTATAAAACATTTTGCTACACAGCTTGGATTATTTCCTTAAGCTTCCTAGAATGGAAATGATGCATCAAAGGCTTAACACATGTTGCCAATAATTTTCTTGAAAAATTGGAACAAATCATGCTTCCACCAGCAGCGCAGGAAAAGTGCCTTTCACTCCATTCCTGACAACTTTCCCTCCTTTATCCCTTACTGATGTGATTGGTGAAAAAGGCACTGTATCATTTTACTTTGAACTTCTTAGCTTATTAGAGAGGTTAAGCTTTTTTACAGAAGCCTATACCTGTTCCAAATTACCACTAGAAGTTTACATTTTGCCTCAGTTCTGATTCATTACCAGGAAGAATAGTTTTGGAATCAACTCTTGTTTCCTCCCTCAGCAAATCCATGGATACTTATCAAACTGTGTTTGGAGGCAGGCTTTTATCCCCCTCCTAACGAAAATGAATAGTTACACACCTGGGTTTTTCATGCACTGAACTAAGCTGCCGTATCTATTTGGATCTCATGTTAACCGACTTGCTCATCCCTCCTCATAGAAGAGCATCCTTTTGAACAGGTAGTATTATAAAAATAAGACCCTTTGTCTTAGGTAGGGAAAGAAATGTCATGCCAGGACCCGGCCATTACTTTGACAAAACCAGGCCCCATCTATCCCCACTCCCATCAGCACGTGTTGCAAAGGAAACCCCCTTTGCAGTGTTTAATCTGCAGATTTTAATATCAAATACATATTTGATATTGAAAGCTCACACCTTATTTGCTATTATCAGGCTTAGTTGATAGACAGCTAAGTCGGTCTCTTTTTATAGTCAAGTTCTGAAATGAAACTATAAAGTTTGAAGCTGGGCTTCATTATTGCAGAGAACAAAGCTTTTCCAGCCTCTTGTTGAAATAGAACATTCTATAGGATTTATGAGTCCAGATTCAGGAAAATCATTTGCCAAGCACTTAAGGCTGGTGTTCCTGGCCTTTCCTTTTTCTTCTCATGTGGGGGTGGGGGCATGAGAAAGGAAAAATGATGAGGAATCTACTTGATTCAATGCAAGTGTCACCTAAGAGAGAAAAGTCCTGAGGTCTGACTCAGGGTGCCAGTGACATGCCTGCTGTTGCTTCTGCAGGTGACGTGGACATCATCTTTGTTGTGATAGCCCTTGAAGGCTTCAGGATTGGAGCAGCATGTTGAATTTATGTTCTCCAATATGCTTCCAGGATTCTTTCCGAAATCCCACAATATGACAAGCTCTTCGATTTGGTCAGATTCCATTTAGCTTGTTTTATCACTGATAATTTTACACAGGAAAATAGATTCCCTGAAACTTGTGATCACAGTAGCTGTCAAGTGGTCGAAAATGAAGAAAACCACCAGACAGTGTCAGATTTATTAAATGCTCTAGAACTACAAAATGAATGCAGTTCTTTGTCTTTGAAACGTTCAGTGTCCACAAGCTGGATTTATCCTAATGGCCACACGGTGGAGGGCACAGTTGTCAATTAGCTATCTCTCTAGCCAGATGACACGCTGTTGGAATGCATGTAGAGTGAGACACCGCTGCACCTAGGCAGACCTCCAATTTGTTCCTTTTGGCTGCAAATGACTTAATTTAATATTTTTCTAACAAATGCATTAGGTAGAATGGTGAAGTTTTCTTTTTTTCCTTTTTTTCTTAGAAGAATCACCAGTGAAAAACCACATTAAGTAGGCTTCTCACTCCATTTGTTTTCAATCACCACCCTTACCGCATGAATCTCTGAGTAGCCTGTTACTCTTCCAAGCCCTGAACTATAGCAGTGAGAGTGGAATGGACGTTCTGATGCTATATCTACAGGGTCTCTCTTGGGTTGAAAATGTTTTATATGCATGACGTATGAGTCCTGTGCTAGGTTATCTTACCTGTGGTCCTTTTTCTTTTTGCATAAATGAAGTTTGCAATATCTCTTGTAAGAGTTACAGTGTGGCCAGGTTTGGTGGCTCAGCCTGTAATCCCAGCACTTTGGGAGGCCAAGGCAAGTGGATTGCCTGAGCCCATGGGTTAGAGACCAGCCTGGGCAATTTGGTGAGACCACATCTCTAAAATAAAAATAAAAAAAATTAGCCAGGCATGGTAGCGCATGCCTACAGGCTACTTGGAAGGCTGAGGCGGAAGGATCGCCAGAGCTAGCAGGTCAGCGCTGGGGTGGCCGTGAGCGTGCCACTGCCTTCTAGCCTGGGTGTTGGAGTGAGACTCCAACTAAAAAAAAAAAAAAAAGGTTAACAGTGTGCCCACATGAACCATTTCTGTCTCCCTACAAAACATAGGAATCATTTATGAAACTTATTATCAGTAATTTCACCTGCTGAAATGCATTGCCTAATTGTGATTTTTTTCTTCTTTTTGTGGGTGTGGGTTACAGACTTAAAATTTTTGTCTCAATTAAACTATCACCTTATGCATTCTGGAGGTGTCATGAAAATGCCTATGGCTTGTCTATGGCAGTCATGTGTTCACACTTCTTTATATCTGTGGTGGATTCTATATGAAGATATACTTCAAACAAAATTCTGTAACTACATGTTGTTAAATTGCAGGGTTTCAAGCCTTAACATGAAGCCTTGGTGCAGGACTTTGTCCTGAACTCTGCAGACGTTTCCTTTTGCACTTGAACTGCAAGCCCCCTCTATACTATGAGGGGATGTTTCTGGTTATTATGTAATTAGTTATCTCAAATATTTTATGAGCAGATAAGCACACCAACTCTGAAACTGGCTTGTCTATTTTTACAGCAACTCTGTGAATATTCTCTTTGGTACTGAAGAGAAGGTGTGTGTGGAAGCTTTCCTCCTGAATTTTTTATAGCTTCTCTGCCTTTGCCATTCTAGCTGCTGTGTCCCAGAAAATTTGTCATACCTCAGCTGTACAAATCGTCCTTTAATGTTCAGTTGCCCTGAAGTATACAGTTGTGGGATATGTCTAAATGTCTCCTGTGAAAAAATTGAAGGCATTAGTTTTAACAAAAGCAGTAAAATGACTACAGCAGAAAAGCGCTTTAGAGGTAAACAGACGTCTTTCCTTGTTGACGAATCCCTGCTCTGTGGGGAAAAAGAAAATCAGGCACCTGATTGAGCCTCTCTTTCTTGCTTTTGTGTTTAGGGAAGTCAAAAGGAAGGAACTAGGTTTTTATAGTCCCTGAGAGTTCAGTCCAGAGCCCTGCAGTGTGGGAACAACATCCAGCGTATCACCCTGAATTTCTGTTGTCCAACTGTGAGTGCATTTGCAAGAAGGTGAGCATGTTCCTAGAATAGAGAGAAAGGGAAATCACATGTTTGGACAAGCCTTTAGGGTTTCTTTAGCGAAATTTCACAATTTTCTTCCCAAACCTTGGCCAACAGTCCACATGCAAACTTCTTTATTGGTAGATGACTAGTCTTTCATAGCATCAGCATTCCAAGCCAGGACGAGCCTATAGAGGGTTAACTTAGGAAGCACCACTTCCCCTCACCTACCCCACCAGGATTTCAGGTGACTGCAGTTGTCCCTGTTGGCGTTACCGTTTTCCACAAGTCATTAATTCAAGTGCAGATGCACACTGTCTATGGAAACCAACACTCCACACCCTCTGTATTTTAACAGAGATAGAAGCCTTTGAACTCAACTCACGCTAAATACCTGGTATTAGCATGGGGTCAGTGGTGGACACTAGGGCCTTCCCATTCCCTGGAGACCTGTCTGTGTCCTTCCTCCTGAGTCAGTAAGTGCCTTTACTAGGCCCACCTAGGTTCTCCTGAAAATATTAACAAGAGTCTTTCACAGTGTGGGTTGTTGGGTTCTAACTTATCCCTGGTCATCAGGTTGAGTGGGTTTCCATGGTTTTGTACATCGTCTGCAGGACAGACTTCTCAGGCAGCAAGCATATCTTGATCCTAACATCACTTCTGTACCCACAGTGGCCTTGACTTAACAACAAGGAAAATGCTTTTGATTTCACCAGATATGGAAAGTAACACTTCCATTTGGCAATTCTCCCTTCAACCCTGCTCGGGATTTCAGCTGCCTTGGCAGAGTGTAGGAAGTGAACTGCTTGTTAGAAAACTTTATTAATCAAAGCAGAGTGCCACTTGGCAGTCAGATTCCAGTGAAGATGAGGAGCTAGATTTAATGCAGAGCAAAAGGTCAGAAGCCATGCTCGCCCACCTTCTTTAAAGCCCATTAGTTCAGACAGTCTCATGGCTTCCGGATGGTTTCATCCAGAAGTCTTCATGCTATATTTAGTATGAAATAGCATGGAAGAGGTTTCTAATGACACCATTTCAGCACAGACATTCCATGAGCATTCACAAGTCGAGTGCCTCACGGGCCAGACAGTTCTCTTAGGAGTTGATAGTATTGTGATGTTCTAGTGATTGCTGGCTACAAACAGCAGGCCCTGAGGAAATGTTGCAATGGGGAGAACGTCGGGTACTTCCAGACGTTTCCTTGAATAGAGAACTGTTTGTGCACGTGTGTCGTGATAGAGTGACTTACAGAGCCATGAGGGACGAGCCTTGGTGTTCAGCTTCTGTGCCCAGAAAAGAAGAACAGGAAAAGGAGGGGTTTCCCGGGCAGTGGCTGGAGACGCTGGGGGTGGTTGGCCCTGCACCTTTCTGTGTTGCTCCCATCCCTGCGCAGACCCTCCTCATCCTTCAGCACTGCTGTGTCCTCCCTCTTTCTCCTGGTTTCTTACTCCCCCACATTTTCTTAACCAGCCTTCTTTCCTGTTCCCATGAATCCTCATTTACTGAGCACATCCTAGGTGAAGGCCCCATGCCAATTTCTACAGAAGACCCAAGAGTGACTAAGCTCCTTCCTGCGCTTAGCCACCAGTAGGGATTAGATACAGATGTAAAGTACATGAACATGAGAACGGTCACCATGCCACATGGAAGAAGGTCAGGGCCACAATGCCACAAAGAAGGAGGGGATTCCAGGGCAGACAAGGCTGCTGTTTACCAGAAGAGGGTCACAAAGCAGCCTGGGCTTGTGCCCTGTGTGCTCCTGCTCCCAACTGCCCTGGGCCCATCCCCCATGGGTCCCTACCCACTTTTCTCAACAACCTCTGTTCCATCTTCCATAGCCCAGCGAGGGTTGTGCTCCAAGTGTTTCAGTCAGGTCAGTCACTTTCTGGCTCAAAATCTTCTAGTATCGACCTGTGTCCCTCAAAGTCAAGTCCAAAGGCCATTCAAGGCCCATATGAACTCAGCCCTGCCATTTCCTGGACCCGCCATCTGCTGCTTCCTCCCGTGAGTGCCAAGTGCCCACCAGGTGTGCTTCCTTTCCACTGCACTAATTCCTCACATCATTCCCACATAGGGCACTGACTATAGCTGTTTCCCCTTTCTAGAATGCTCTTTGTGGAGAGGTTTCCAGATGGTTCCTTCTTATAATTAGGCCTTAGATTAAAAGGCCTTTCTTGACTACTCATCTAGTAGCCACCCCATCCCTGTCTCATCACTATGCTGA
>NW_007012847.1:0-710 GCF_000164805.1 Carlito syrichta
GCTTACTTAACTCGTTAGCTAACTAGCTAGCTACCTTACTAATCCAGCTGACTTAACTTGTTAGCTAACTAGCTAGATAGCCTACTCAAGCAGCTGACTCAACCCGTTTGCTAACTTGCATGCCTGCTGACTCAACCAGCTGAATTAACCCATTAGTTAACTAGGTAACTACCTGATTCAACCTGCTGACTTAACCCATTAGCTAACTACCTAGTTAGCTGTCTTAACCAGCTGACTAAATTAGGTAGCTGACTTAACTAGATGACTTACCTAGTAGCTAGCTTACAACTGGCTGACTTAACAACTTAGCTAGCTGACATAACTACCTGAGTTAAATAGCTAACTATTTAGCTTGCTGAATAACTAGCTGACTTAACTAGTTAGAAAACTATTTAGGTAGCAGACTTAAGTAGCTGACTTAAATAATTAGCTAACCTGGGAGCCAGCTGTCTTAGCTAGCTGACTTAGCTAGCTAGCAGATTAGCTAGCTGACTTAGCTAGCTGACTTAAGTAGTTTTCTAACAAGATAGCGAGCTGACTTAAAGAGTTGTTTAATGAGTTAGCTAACTGTGTTAACTGTTTGGTAAACGAGTTAACTATCTGTCTTATTTAGTTGGATAACGAGTTAGCTAGGTGACTTAACTTGTTGACAGATGTTGTAGATGACTACTTATCTGGTTTCACACGTTGACTGACTACTCGGCTGACTT
>NW_007012848.1:0-706 GCF_000164805.1 Carlito syrichta
CAAGGTTTTCTGGGTTTTGCTTGGGGTCAAGGTGGGGTCTTGCTATGGTGTCCAACCTGGTCTTGAGCTACTGGGCTCCAGCCATCTTCCCGTTTTGTCCTCTCCAAGTGCCAAGGAGACATGCCTGAGTTGCCCGGCCATCCTTGTATCCCAAAAGTTTGAGAGTCACCCCTTCCCTTTCCCTGAGGCTGGCAATGGTGGAAGCAAGTGGGTTCACCCTGGGAATGAGACGGGAGGACAGGTGGGTGCCCTGGTGGAGACATGCCCCTGTGACAGTCACTCGCCCCAGGGAAGCCTCAGCGGGAGACTCCAGACACTCTCTTATTGGTCCTGGGTCATCCGAAGGGAGTGGACCTCACGTTGGGGCCCCGAGAGGAGTGTGGAGGCCAGGCACAGGGGCCCAGGCCTGTCATCCCAGTGCTCTGGGAGGCTGAATTAGATTACCTGAGCCCCTAGATTCGAGACCACCCCAGCTCACAGAAGAGATTGCCCTGAGCTAGGGTGGCCATCAGTCACAAAGCGATCAAGGCAGTCCAGCAATGCCATTGCCAGTCCAGGTTCCAGTCGCCAGGTATGCCACATTCTGGCAGTGGGAGGACCCCTTCCTTTCCCAATCACTCAATCGTCTTTTGCCCACACAGACTTTTAATTGGGGAGCTGTGGACGCCCATTGTGATGCTCCAGGAAAGTGTCTTTTTTGTCACTG
>NW_007012849.1:0-726 GCF_000164805.1 Carlito syrichta
TGGATCACCTGAGCCAGCAGGATTGACACCAGCCTGGGACACAGGGCAGGACCTTGACTCAGCCATCATAAATAAATCCAAACATTACCCAGGCATGGTGGCACATGCCTGTGGTTCTAACCTCTCAGGGGGTTGAGGAGGGAGTATTGCCTGAGCCCTGTAGGTGGAGTCCGTGGTGTCTGTGAGCATGCTCCTGTGCTCTGGCATGGACGACAGATTGTGATTCAGACTCCAAACAATAATAAGCACCACCACCACCACTGCCACCAACCTGGCCACCCAGCCCAAGGTTTCACCCAGGCTGGTGATGGGAGAGGTGATGGGAGAGGAAAAGTCACTTTCCCACCTGACATTTGCAGGATTTTTCAAAGGTGGCCACTGGGCATGTCTGACCCGTGTCTTTGGCCATGTGTCTCAGAAGGCCTGCCTCCACCCTCCACACTCATGGCCCTTGGTAAAGACACGTGTGAGCTAACGGAACAGATGGCCATGAGTTAGGGCCACTGTCGGGCACAGAGCAATCAAGGTGGTCAGGCAATGCCACGTCCAGCCCATGTTACGGTCACCTGATCTGCCACATTAGGATGGGGGGAGGGCCCCTTCCTCTCCTGAACACTCCGTCATCACCTGCCCAAGCTGACCTTTCCCTGGGGAGCAGTGGACGCCCATCGTGACGCAAATGAGAGGCTTCATTTTTGTCATTGGACTCTCCATTATCCGGGCTGG
>NW_007012850.1:0-776 GCF_000164805.1 Carlito syrichta
GAGATAATCATGTGATTCTTGGTTTTGCACCTGTTTATGTGCTATATTATGTTTATTTATGTATGTTGAGCTAGCTTTGCCTACTGGGAATGAAGCCCACCTGGTTGTGATGGATCATCCTTGAAATGTGCTGTTGGATGTGATTTGCTAGACTCTTGTTGAGAATTTTTGCATCTATGTTCATCAGATAAATTGTCCTGTAGTTTTCTTTCCTTGTGAGATCTTTGCCATTTTTGGATATCAGGATGATATTGGCCTCATAGAACGAGCTAGGGAGAATTTCTTCCTTTTTGATTGCTTGGAATAATTTCAATAGGTTGGTATCAGCTCTTCCTTGTACATGTTGTAGAATTCAGCAGAGAAACTATCTAGCCCAAAGTTTTTTTTTTTTTTTTGCTGGGAAGGTTTTTTATTACTGAATTGAATTCTTGGATTGTTATTGGTATGTTTAGGGTTTCAATTTCTTCCCATTTCAAGCTTGGGAGGTTATTTAATGCCAGGAATCCCTCCATTTCCACTAGATTTTCTAGCTTATATGTATACAGATGTTCATAGTAATCTCTAATACTCTTTTGTATTTTTTCAGGGTCAGTTGTAACATTGTTTAGGGTTTCAATTTCTTCCCATTTCAAACTTGGGAGGTTATTTAATGCCAGGAATCCCTCCATTTCCACTAGATTTTCTAGCTTATTTGTATACAGATGTTCATAGTAATCTCTAATACTCTTTTGTATTTTTTCAGGGTCAGTTGTAACATTGTCTTTTTTATGTCTAAT
>NW_007012851.1:0-651 GCF_000164805.1 Carlito syrichta
TCTTACCATCAACATACACACATATACATATCCCAACACTCTCTAAGGCTAGTCCCACGGCAGTGCCCTCCTGGGAATGCCAAGATGAAGGCAGAACTCAGTTAGGTTTCTATGGCTTTTGCCTTTAATAACTGAACCCAAACCTACCTTCATTATGGCAGCCATAAATGAGTAAACTCAGAAGAATTTGCGGAAAAAAAAACAATTTTCAAACAGTTCCCAATATAAGTATTGCTAACCCCAGTAAAAAGCCTTCATATTGCTACAGTCTTCTACCTGAATGGAACGCAAAATAAAGAACTTGTAAAAAAAAAAAATTGATAATCCAACATAATTTACAATATACCTTGAGCAGGTGAGTGCAGCCAGGGGCCTGAGGCCTCCTGGACCCTTACATCCAGCAGGGAAAAATGACCACAGATCACACATAGGTGGATACACCACAGATGAACCATGGAGAACTACTTATGCCGACATAAATGTAGAGACCAGCTATTGCTTTATTAAACTCTGGTGTGTCCATGTGCTCTTCAAGCTATGGCCATGTTTCCTGAGCTTTTTCCCTTTCTCCTATCACCTCGGAGAGGTGAATCTTTCTCTCTCTCTCTCTCTCTCTCTCTCTCTCTCTCTCTCTCTCTCTCTCTCTCTGTG
>NW_007012852.1:0-484 GCF_000164805.1 Carlito syrichta
CCAAAAACAAAAATCCGAATATCACATGTTCTCACTCATATAATGGACCTTGAACATCCAATGCAATACTATAATAAAATGACTGATGGTACTGGGAAACTATGGGGGGGAGGGGGATGGGATTAACAGTAGCAAATATCTGTCGAGGGATGGGAAAACACTTCTTATCTACAGGGTGCCTGAATGAAACGTCATTGTACACCTAACCCTTAACTGTACCCCACAAAACCATAATAAAAAATACTGATTAATAAAAAATAAAAAAAAAATGTTTCTAAGTATAACATAATATATTTATAGTTATGGCCCAGATAAATGCTTCCTCATACCTGCTGAACTTAGTCAAACCTCCCTCTACCGTGAGCACCATAACCCAAGGAGGATGAGCCCCATGTTGATCCACAGGATATTGAAGAGGATTCCAGAGGAATTTTTTCTCTATCCGCCCACACTCAGTGTAAACTGTATTCCAGCATAGGGGCCA
>NW_007012853.1:0-596 GCF_000164805.1 Carlito syrichta
CCTGATTAGCTGGAACTACAGGCGCTACCATGCCCAGCTAATTTTTCAATTTTTATTTTAGAGATGAGGTCTTGTGAAGTTGCCCGGGCTGGCCTTGAACCCGTGAACTGAAGCAATCTTCTCACCTAGGTCTCCCAAAATGCTTGTCACCACACCTGGCCCCTCCCCACCTTTTTGATAGGCAAATTGCATTATGCTGCTGAATACTGTGAGTTCAGTGGTGTTTTATTTTATTTATTTAAGAAAGTAAAGTAACTAAGGTTATGTCTGTACAGCAACTTATTTGTAGTATGCATAAGATAAAGGAGGGTTTTGCGTAAAGTGTCTGTTTCTTGTGTCAGGCTGCAAGTGAGCAAACTTAATGTTGAGGATGGTGTCCCATTTAAAAAAAGCAAGAAGCAGCCAGGCTCGGTGGCTCAGCCTGTAATCCCGTGCCTTTGGGAGGCTGAGGTGAGTGGATTGCCTGAGCCCACAGATTCGAGACCCGCCTGGGCAACTTGGAGAGACCTCATCTCTACAATAAATACAAAAATTAGCCAGGCAAGGTAGCGCACGCCTGTAGTTCCAGCTACTTGGAAGGCTGAGGCCGAAGGATC
>NW_007012854.1:0-676 GCF_000164805.1 Carlito syrichta
AATTGCATGCTTTGGAAACCCAATAAATTGGAACATCATCTGAATTTGAAAAAGTCACCAAACGTTTTCATCAGTTCTTGTTGGATACATGCTAGTTTGGCATTAGGACTGTACAATTTTCTCAGAAAATTTTATTTTGAAAAATCCTTTTGTAATGGTCATTTTGAAAATATCTCTCCGACCCCTGAGACAATAAAATGTCTTTCCTTTAAAAAAAAAAAATACTGAGTGATCTCTCACAGAAACAAAGAGCTGAGGATCACATGTTCTCACTCATAAGCGGACCTTGAACATCTACCATATTACTGTAGGAAAGGGATTGAAAGTAGCAGGAAACTGCAGGGCAGGGGGTCGGAGGTGGGGATGGGTAGCTGGGATTGACAGTAGTCGATATCCACCTGGGAAAGGGGAGGGGCACACCTCATCAACAAGGGTACCTGCACAGTGAACATTTGTATACCTAACCCTGAATTGTACCCCACAATTTCAAAATAAAAATTAAAAGAGAAAGAAAAAGAAAAGAATTAAGCAAATGGTGCTCTCCATGGTCAGCATCCTAACAGCTGATCTCTTGGGAAAGGTCAGGGCTGCCAAACTCTCTCCTGAAGGAGAAGGGTCACACAGGGCTGGGATTCCACTGGGCCTGGGCTGCTAGTCATGCTGTGTTGTCCTCTGA
>NW_007012855.1:0-613 GCF_000164805.1 Carlito syrichta
AGACCTGCCCTCAGTGTGGATGGACACCATCCAGTTATCTAGGGGCGCAGCTAGAATGAGGCAGACAGAAGAGAAATACTCTGCTTGTTCTTGCTTCCTCTCTCCTTTTCAGAGTGGGATTCCTTTTTCTCCTTCTGCCCTTGGACATCAGACTCCATGTTTTTTGGCTTCTGGAACCTAACCCAATTTGCAGTGACCTCCCAGTGGTCTCCTGGGGGCTCTCAGGCCTCTGGCCTCAGCCTGGAAGCTGCACTCTTGACTTCTCTGGCTCTGGGGCCTTTGGACTTGTACTGAACTGTGCTACCAGCTTTCTTAGAAGTGATGCTACCAGCTTCTATGGTCTGCCAGCTTGCAGATGGCATATCATGGGGCTTCATCTTTGTGATCATGTGAGCCAGTTTCCTCCAATAAATTGCTTTTCATTTAGGTACAAAAAAAAAAAAAAAACACCAGATTTTAGAAAACCATAAACTCTATCATGGCTTTCTGTTATTTTCCTTTCTTTTTTTTTTTTTTCTTATGGGTTCTTGAAACTTTGTTGGTGACTAATATACCACAATGTTACCATGACTTAAAAGGATTTGAAATTACAAAAAAAATCCAAAATCAATTT
>NW_007012856.1:0-747 GCF_000164805.1 Carlito syrichta
CTAGGAGAGAGGATTTTGAATGTTGCAAACACAAATAATGATAAAGTTTGAGGTGATGGATATGCTAATAGTCCAATTTGATCATTATACATTGTATACATGTATAAAAATACCACTGTACTCCATAAATATGTATAATTATTATGTATCCAGCAAAGTATGGAAATAAACATATAAAATAAATAAAGAAATTTGCTGTTACTTTACATTTGGTCAAATGCATGTTTCTGAAGTTATTTCTGTTCTTAAAACTATTTGAGAGATCACAGTTTCTGCCATTTTCCATAAGACCTCAGTTTGACAAGGATACGAAATCCTGAATAAAACTCCAAGAAATGTGCTTGCATTTGCAGTATTACCCTTGTAGGTGGAACAGCCACTCGACAAAAAGACTTCCTGGGGTGCGTTTATTCCCTGCATTTCAACAGGATGGTCTTGGATCCAGAGGAAAGAGTCACAGTGACACCAGGAGTGGAGCCTGGCTATGCAGGACACTGCAGCAGCTATGGACAGTTGTGCTGTACCTGGAGGGAGATGTAGAGAGAAACGCAGAGGGATTGCCTGTGACTGTGCCTTCTCAGCATACAGTGGACCTTTCTGCTCAAATGGTGTGTGACCAAGAGCACGTAAAAATAGGAAATGTTGAGAGTATTTGCTTTGACATTATAAAGATAGGAAAATTATGCATGGTCATTTGAAAGTAAACTATATCTATCCCCACTTCCACCTCTTTAATTGAGAAGAAAT
>NW_007012857.1:0-657 GCF_000164805.1 Carlito syrichta
ATTAACTATCTGACTTGTTTATCTAGTCAGCTGGCTAGCCAACTGTGTTATCTATCTCACTACCTAGCTTGTCTGCTGTCAAGTCACCTGACATAACTAGCTGACTTACAGAACTGACCTGATTGTTAGTCAACTGAATTAATTAGCTTGCTATATAGGTAGCCAGCTGGTGACTTAACTATCTTGCCAGCAGGAGGGACAGCTGACTGAACTGTCTAACTACATAGCTAGCCAGCTGTCAAGACAGTTGACAACTAGATAACCTAACTAGATAGCAAGCTGGCTAGCAGGCTGATTTAATGCCTAGTTACCTAGCTAGCAAGCTGGATAGACAGTTGACTTAACTAGCTAGTAACCTATGTAGTCCACTCGTTTGTCAGCTGACTTATCTACCTAGTTACTTAGCTAACCAGCCGGCTAGTTAACTGACTTATCTAGGTTGTTTAAGTAGCTAGCTAACTGGCTAGCCAGCTGACTTAACTAGCTACCTACCTAGCCGGGCAGCTGGCTAGGCAGCTGATTTAACAAGCTGGCAAGGTGACTTAACTAGCTGATTAAACCAGCTAGGTACCTAGTTAGCCAGCTGGCATAGCTAGCTGTCTTTATAACTAGCTACCTAGCTAGCTATCTAGCAAACCAGCTGACTTAACTAGCTGA
>NW_007012858.1:0-745 GCF_000164805.1 Carlito syrichta
CGTGGCTCAGCCTGTAATCCTGTGCCTTTGGGAGGCTGAGATGAGTGGATTGCCTGAGCCCGCGAGTTCGAGACCCGCCTGGGCAGCTGCGGGGGCCTGCCCCGCAAGGGTCATGGGAAGTGTTGAAGGAGAGACGGATAGGCGACGGACGAAGATCATATACACGGACACCTGCCTCTTGAACAGATGACGATTTAATGTTTGTTAACATAGAGCTTTTATACCATTTGTGAAGGGGCAAGACAAAGAAAATTCTTTCACATACATATCTTTTAAAAGTTACCAGCTAGTGGTCTTAGAGCGAACAAACCAAGATTCCCATAGGCTTTAGTAGCAAACAAACCAAGATTCCCATAGGCTTTAGTAGCAAACAAACCAAGATTCCCATAGGCTTTTAGACAACGTCTTATTCATAAAGCCAATGTCCCAAATTACAGTTCTTGAAATGTTTCAAGAAAGTTTCTTTAAGTGTATATTTCTTTATGTGTCAGGAATTTTCTCATCTTAGACTCTTATATTCTTCAGAGTCCTGTGATCGCCTCCCTTGTCCAGATGTCCTCGTTACTTTTCTCTTATCTTGCAGTGCTTGTTTCTACAGAGAACTCAAAAGAAGCTTTTAGTAATGTTTCCCAGGTCCCTCAAGGTTGCTTTCTGTTTTAGCTGATCTGTCATAAAAGTGTCTGATTATTATATTATGAGTTTAGTAAAAACCTACTCTATAATGTTAATTTAGAGTTTTAACTAT
>NW_007012859.1:0-715 GCF_000164805.1 Carlito syrichta
CCAGTCTCAGGGGCTCAGCCTGGCATCCCAGCCTTCAGAGGCCCAGGCAAGTGAACGGTCTGATCCTGCAGATTCGACACCAGCCCAGGACATGGGGAAGACCTCATCTCGGCCATAAAAATAAATCCAAAGATTAGCTGGGTGTGGTGTCGCAGGCCTGTGGTTCCAGCTACTTGGGTGCGGGGAGGTGGGAGCATCACATGAACCTGGCAGTTAGAGTCCATGGTGGTGGTGAGCATGCCCCTGCACTCCATCCTGGGTGATAGAGTGGTATTCTGACCCCAAATAATAATCATCATCATCAAAATCACCACCACCAACCCTGTGACCCAGCGCAAGTATTCACACTCAGGGATGGGTGATAAAAATTCACTTTCTGTTCTGTCATTCATGGGATTTCAATGGTGACCACCAGGTGTGTTCATTCGGTGCCTTCTGCCAGGTACCACAGAAGGCCTGCCTCCACCATCCACACTCGTACGCACCATGGCAAAGACTCGTGTGAGCTCAGAACATAGCACACCGACTTATTGTGCTGTCGGGTACAGAGTGATAAAGGTGGTCCGGCAATGCAGCAGAGAGCCCAGGTTCTGGTCGCTTGATCTGCCACCTTCATTCGGGGAGAAGGGACCCATCTTCTCCTGGTCAGTCCAATGACTCCCTCTCACACGTACCATTCCCTGGGAGACATGGACTTCCAATTGTGACACACTTG
>NW_007012860.1:0-514 GCF_000164805.1 Carlito syrichta
CAGGTCGAGGCTGCGGTGGCCGGGAGCGGCCACTGCACTCCAGAACTGGGCGACAGAGTGAGACTCCAACTCAAAAAAAAAAAAAAAAAAAAAAAAAAAAACAATGCAAAAGATAAATAGAGTGGGCTATTAATGTGGCAGAATGCAATATAGCAAAATATATATAGTTGGCAACAACACAGATGAATATAATAAACATAATGCCGAGCTAAAGCCTCACTCTGTCAACCAGTCTGGAGTGCAGTGGCACACCCAAGGACACCGCAGCCATGACCTGCTGAGATCCACCTCCTGTCAGGTCACATTACTGCCTGAGCTCCCCCTCCTATCAGATCATTAGATTCTCATAGGAATGCGAACCCTATTGTGAACTGCACATGCGAGGTATCTAGGTTGCGGGCTCCTTCTGAGAATCTAATACCTGATGATCTGAGGTGGAGCTGAGGTGGTGATGCTAGCACTGGGGAGTGGCTACAAATACAGATGAACATTCCCAGTGAGGTTTGACTGCACA
>NW_007012861.1:0-773 GCF_000164805.1 Carlito syrichta
TTTGGGGCTAGGACAGCGGTTCATTGCTCTATTGTTCCCAGATAACATACCCTGCAGTCCCATCTCCACCAGGGCAGCCCAAGACATACCTGAGCTTCGGCCTTATTACTGGCTACACTCAGCCACCTTGTGGGCACCACTGCAGTGGGCCCTGAAGAGAGGGCTCACAGCACACTCTGCTCAGCATCCTCCTTTTCTTCCCCTTCCCTTGTGGAGACAGTTGCTTAAGGGGACATTTCTCTCTCCTAAGCTTCTCATGTTCCGTGAAGACCTAGAAAACAGGTTAAATACAAATGCTTTTCCTTTCCTGACACTTCATGGCATGAGTCACACCTTACAGCTTGTACCTCAGAAAAAACTTGGCTGATGGGTAAGTCTATTCTTTCCTTTCCTTTGTTTTTTTTAAGCTAGGTTCTCATTCTTTTGCTCAGGCTGGGGTGCAGTGGCACAATGATGGCTCACCACACCCTCAAACTCCTGGGCTCAGGTGATCCTCCAACTTCTGCCTCCAGAGTAGCTGGGACTACAGGCAGGAATCACCATGCCTGGCTAACATTTTTTTTGTAGAGATGAGGTCTTGTTATGTTGCCCAGGCTGGTCTTGAACTCCTGGAGTGTAATTTCATTCTTAGCCCTATTTAACCATCAAAGAAACTGAGGCTTAAACACAATTTCACTCTCAGGTATTAGTGAGAGAGCCAAGAGCCAGAGGCAGCTGTCTGCACACATCAATACTTTTTACATGAAGGTTTCTCATGTGGCTGTATTTGTGAA
>NW_007012862.1:0-443 GCF_000164805.1 Carlito syrichta
GATGGCCCCTCCTAGCAGAAGACAACTTTTTCCTGGACTTTCTGGTTTCTGTGGCTCCAGTATCAGCTCTTGCTCCTTCCCACAAGCTGCTCTGTGCAATTCACCCTGGCCTGGCAGCCCTCTTCTCTGTTTTGTGGCTTGATGCTTTATTTCCATACTGTTTTCAATAAAAGTGGTCTTTTCCTTCCTGTTTCATGTTCTATGGGTAATTTTTGGGAAATGCTACTTTTATGTCATTTTCAAACTGCAAATACACCCCCTCTATCCTTTTCCTTCCCACTTCAGCTTTTTCTTTCAATCCTTACCTTTTTTTGCGGGGGGAAGGAGAAAACTGTCAGGACTGTATTTCCCAAGAGTCCTTTCCATTTCTCCATTTTTGCTCTTGTCTTGTGTGTGTGTGTGTGTGTGTGTGTGTGTGTGTGTGTGTGTGTGTGTGTGACACA
>NW_007012863.1:0-761 GCF_000164805.1 Carlito syrichta
ACCAGAAAAGAACGTCTTAAGCCAGAGAAAATACACAAAAGCAAGTTAGAACACCAGTCTAAAGTTTCATCAAAGTCCCTGTCGGAAAAGGAGTCTGATGGTCCAGGGTCTGCTGCAACCAAGTGGCCTGCTGTCTAATTTTTCTTGATCCTGGCTTCCACTTGGGTAGACACATTCACAGGAGGGCAACAAGAAGAATCAACAGTCACACAAACTCCACTCCACCTTGCTCAGGTAGAATGTAATCTAAAGTCAGTCTATTGCCCAAAACTACCTTAACCCAAAGAAGTTAGAGAAGCTTGCAAATGACTATAAGATTTTGTGGCTTCTTTAGCAATAAATATAAGTGTTTCACATGACTTTCTTAGCACATGATAGTGGAACGCAACTCCCCGCTATGGCAACAAGGTATAAGCAATAAAATACCGGATCCTGATCCAGGCCAAGTGAGGTCCGATGGGAGGTCCAAACTTCACCTGGGTACTTGTACCTCACACCTTGAAAATTGAAAATGAAAAGCAAACAAACAAACGACAACACCTGTCTCCATCTGGGTTTCCTGAGAAGAGAGAGCCCATGGAAGATGGATAGTTTTAAAGAACTAGCTCAAAAAATTGTTTTAGACACGTTATAAACAGACACAGAAACAACCAGAATACCCAAAAGAGTTTGTCCCAAATCAGCATCTTTCCACAAACAATTAGAGGCCCAGGATAGTCTCCAATGTCCACAGATGACACACAGTCCTCAGAGGCACACTG
>NW_007012864.1:0-781 GCF_000164805.1 Carlito syrichta
CGCCCCACCCTCCCTATTCACCTGATCTTGATCCGGGTACATTTTTTGTTGTTGTTTCCCCTTAAGAAAAAAAAATTCTTGGAAGGATTTTCTACACATTTTGCCAGTGTGGAAGAGGTGACACACACACACACACACACACACACACACACACACACACACACACACACACAGCAAAAGCACTAAAAGGCATCAAAATTGATGAGTTCAAAAACTGTTTTGAGCAGTGGAAAAAGCATTTTGATAGGTGTATTGCATCAAACTGAGAGTGCTTTTGAAGATGACTGAAGTTTAAACATGTAAGAATAAATACACAATTCTTTATAAATAAATTCCGGGCTTTTTTGGGCCCCCCTCATATATTGCACGCGTATTACATATACTACTAAAATTGAAAACTGCTATAAAGTAAGAGTATTTTCCAACATTCACTTATTTTTTTCAACAATCTCTAGTCTTGAAATGCCACTATGGTAATTCTGTCAAATTTGTAATAGTTAAAATTTGATGGCAATGGCTTTCAAAACCTATGTTATCTAATGGAATTGTCATTTATATTATATATTTTCACCTAAAAGTCAAATATAATAAGACCTAGATTATTTTTGCTGTTTTTCTTGGTGGTTATTTTAGCCAAAGGGCTAACTGATGCCTTCGGTTATACATGAACAATTCCTTCTAAAGTCAGAAAGAATAGTGTGCATATTACCTGGGGCAGATTTGGCCTATGGTATGATTCACTTGGTAATGGAATGGAGAAATATGACTTTATTTAAACATG
>NW_007012865.1:0-705 GCF_000164805.1 Carlito syrichta
CAGTCGTGCTGTCTCATAATCCTTGCCTTATTATTGCCATCTGATACTCCTTGAGTTAATACTGCCGTCTGATACTCCTTGCCTTAGTAGTTCCGTCTGATAATTCTTGCCTTATTAGTCCCGTCTGATACTCCTTGCCATATAAGTGCCGTCTGTTACGCCTTGCCTTATTAGCGCATCTAATTCATCTTTCCTTATTAGTGCCATCTGATACCCCTTGCCTTATTAGTTCCGTCTGATCCTTCTTGCCCTATTATTGCCGTCTGATACTATTTCCCTTATTAGTGCCGTCGGGTACTACTTGCCTTATTATTGCTGTCTGTTACTACTTGCCTTCTCAGTGCCTTGTGATACTACTTGCCTTCTTAGTGTCATCTGATACACCTTGCCTTCTTAGTGTCGTCTGATACTACTTGCCTTTTTAATGTCGTCTTATACTACTTGCCTTGTGAGTGCCATCTGATACTCCTTGCCTTGTTAGTGCCGTCTGATACTACTTGCCTTATTAATTCTGTCTCATAATACTTACCTTATTAGTGCCATCTTCTACTACTTGCCTTATTAGTGCCATCTGATACTACTTACCTTATTAGTGCAGTCTGATAATACTTGCCTTATTAATGTCGTGTGATACTACTTGCCTTATTATTGTCGAGTGATACTTCTTGCCTTATTAGTGTCATGGGATGGTACATGCCTTATCCC
>NW_007012866.1:0-554 GCF_000164805.1 Carlito syrichta
AAGAAACCTTAAATAGTCCAGTTACCTTTACTTAACCCCACACTGTCCTCTGTGTTGGTCCTCTTTCTCTCTTGAAAGTTGAATAAACCTTTCGCTTGCCTATTACAAATCTTTCCTTTAGTTCCACTGCACCAGCTCGCCAGCCTAACAGTAGTTTACCTATAAGAAATGCAGGCCAGGCTTAGTGGCTCAGTCTGTCATCCCAGCACTTTAAGAGGCTGAGGTGAGTGGATTACCTGAGCTCACGGGTTCAAAACCAACCCAGGCAACTTGTCAAGACCTCATCTCTACAATAAATCAATAAATTAGCTGAGCATGGTAGTGCTTGCCTGTAGTTCCAGTGAGGCAGAAGGATCACCGGCACCCAGCAGGTTGACGCTGGGGTGGACATGAGTGTACCACTGCACTCCAGCCTGAGTGACGGAGTGAGACTCCAACTCAAAAAAGAAAGAAAGAAAGAAAGAAAGAAAGAAAGAAAGAAAGAGAGAGAGAGAGAGAGAGAGAGAGAGAGAGAGAGAGAGAGAGAAAGAAAGATAGACAGAAAGACAGAAAGA
>NW_007012867.1:0-720 GCF_000164805.1 Carlito syrichta
CATGGCTCCTGGGGTCTTAAGCTGTGGGGCTTCGGCAGTAATCCCGACTCAGCCACTTAGCAGCCGGTTCTCCGTTGATCATCATACCTGACCCGATTTTGGGGACCTCTCACCAAGATGAGGTCTGGTCATGTCACTCAAGCTGCTCTCAGATCACAGGGCTCAGGCAGCCTTCTGCCTCAGCCTCCCAGGTTGTGGGACTGACAACTGTGAGCCATGGTGCCCGGGCTAGAATCGTAAGTTCTGTCAGCAGGGGCAACACAAAGTAATGCCACAGGATGGAGAGCACCGCATTCAGTGTAACCGGAACCATGGGCAACACCACGCGTGACTCCAGTGTTTGCATTCTGGGAAGTGATGTGGTCTCGTTATGTGGCCCAGGCTGGTCTCAAACTCCTGAGGTCCAGCGATTTCCTGCCTCAGCCTTCCAAAGCCACAGGCCAATTATCTGCCAATCCACCCTCTTTCAGGAATTGAAGGTCCAAGGATGGTGCTCCTTCACAAATGATCTCTGTCCACAGTGATCCCAACTCCATACACAAATGGATACTCTTCTTTCTTTTTTCTTTTTTTTCTTTTTTTATTTGTATTGGAGTCTCACTCTGTTGCCCAGGCTGGAGGGCAGTGGCTGACTTCCAGCCACCACAGCCTTGGCCCACTGGGCTCCTGCAAACCTTTCCCCAGCTGTCTGAGGAACCGGAATGACAGGTGTGCACCACC
>NW_007012868.1:0-547 GCF_000164805.1 Carlito syrichta
CTCCAGGAGATTGATACTAGCCAGGACCTCATAGCAAAATGCTGTCTCTAGAAAAAATAAAATAAAATAAATTAGCCAGGCATTGTAGTGCACGCCTCTAGCTTCAGCTTTTTGGAAGGCTGAGGCGAAAGGATTGCCAGAGCCCAGCAAGTCGAGCCTGCAGTGGTCAGAAGCATGTCACTGCACTCCAGTCTGGGTGACAGAGTGAGACTCCAATTCAAAATATATATGTAATAATCAGACAGATTTACTGGTTTTTGTCTTGCTTCCATCATTTTGGGAGTCTGAGTTGGGATGATCATTTGAGGCCAGGAGTTTGAGACTAGCTTGGGCCTCATAGCAAAACCTGTCTCTACAAAATGAATAAATAAAATAGAAATAAAATAAATATATATAAATATATGTTTATTTATATATTTATATAAATATATATAAATTTATATATATTTATATAAATATATATATAAATAAAATAGAAATAAAATAAAAATAAATAAAATAAAATAAAAATAACATATGTAGCACGACTTAGTGGTTCCTGCATGTC
>NW_007012869.1:0-734 GCF_000164805.1 Carlito syrichta
CTTCAGTATAGGCCTCTCTCTCTATTTGTTGGCACACTCGTTTGTTTCCCCCCTTACTCCTCTATCTCTCCACTCCCCTCTTCAACCCACTATCTGCTCCATTCTCTCCCCTCTGCTAACCACATTTTATTTCAGGGAGTAAACCTACAGCCCCACTGCACAGATAGATTCCAGGACAGTGGGAAGTGGGTTCCACATTATCCACACGCCTGTCAGCGAATACCAGGACCTGCAGACAGATTTTGAATCACAGCTCTCCCCTTAAATACATCTCAAAACTGCAAAAAGGACCACCACCAACCTACAGTGCAACTTAAGAATTGAACAAAGTAAGAGGACATACATAAAGAATAGGAGATTGAACAAACAGAAGTAAAACCAATCCCTTTACCCGTGAATAACAGAATTAAAGAAGACGGTGATGTGGAGGGAAGGAAAAAGTACAGAGGGGGAAAAAACCGCACAAATGAAGAAAAACCGAAAGAAGAATATAGGTCCTACACAGACCCCTGGGAAATCAGACACTGAGAAAACAGATTCTGGAACACAGACAATGAAGAGTCCCCAGAATGACTGGTTACATGCAACAAACCCAGACATCAAGACATTAATGGAGAGAATTTTAAAAATTGAGGAGAGACAAGAAGAAAATAGGAAGGAGCTCTTGTCAGAAATGACAGTAGTAAAGAATACTGTGCGTTGCAGCTAACGTCATGCGTGTGCACTGCGGCCTG
>NW_007012870.1:0-667 GCF_000164805.1 Carlito syrichta
CAGAGACATGACCATTCAAGAGATTCAGAGAACGCCTGCAAGGCATCAAATGAGAAGACCACTCCTAAACACACAGTAATTTGCTTACACAAAGTAGATATAAAAGAAAAAAATCCCAGGCACAGCAAGAGAGAAAGGTCAGATTACCTACTAGGGAAAACCAATTAAAATAGCAGCAGAAAGGTCAGATTACCTACTAGGGAAAACCAATTAAAATGAGAAGAAGATGGTTGTGGAGCCAATTGGACTATGTGAGATACCCATTGTCGTCTGCCGCCCAGGAATACCAATACAAGTTCTTTTTATTTTATTCCATAAAATGTCTCCTCTGTTTTCCTTCCTGAACCAATTAGAAAATACATTCCAGAATGCTAAGATGATTATCTAATTATTTTGCACTACAAAAATTTTTAAATTTCCTTCATTTATTTCATTCATTTAGGAACTGTGTTTGTGTCCCCAGACATATACACACACAAACACACACAAAAGTACAACAATATGCTATATATTGGAAGAGAAAATGGTGAATGAACAATTTTCTGCCTCAAATTATTTTGGGAATCTAACAAATAAAATTTATTAAAACCCTTATTATATGCCAATAGGCAACGTATAAAAGAATATCTCTTTTTTATTATTTAAAACCAGTGAACTAGGGTGTTAA
>NW_007012871.1:0-776 GCF_000164805.1 Carlito syrichta
ACACTAAAACTTCATGCTAAGGCCAAGATAGCTTTTCTGAATAGACAAATAGAACAAATGAAGGCACATGGAGGGACTGCTCTGATTACAGAACATCAGTCAGAGGAGAAACTCTCTAAGGTATGGTGACCGAGGTAGCAGATCTTTACTATTCACAAACCTATGATACTGAAATGGCACATTGTTAAATAAGGCTTTTTCTTATGGAGCTTATAGTCCAGCTGGACTATAGGCCACACACCGGGTGACTAAAAGGTCTGCAGAACACATGGATACAAAATGCCTGTTGTGACTTTCATGAGATTTAAAAAAGTTCACAGGAAGAGATAAGTTCTCAAATGAGGATTATTTCTCACCTCTTAATGTGAGATTAGGAGACACATACCTTTTTTTTTTTTTCTTGAGTTGAAGTTTCACTCTGTCACCCACACTGAAGTGCAGTGGCTGCCCCCGGCCACCACAGCCTCGACCCGCTGGGCTCCAGCTATCCTTCCGCCTCAGCCTTTCAAGTAGCTGGAATTACAGGCGTGTCCTACCATGCCCAGCTGATGACACATACCTTTTGGAGGTATTTCATCCTTGGTTAGAAGATCAAGCTAGATGAACAAAAAAAGACTATTGAATTAGAGGCTCTCTGACTTCTCTTTCCATTCTGAAACCATGTGATTTATTAACTTAATATGAAATGCTCTATGTCCCCAAATGGCGACATAGTGGTGGACTAATGTTTCATACATTGTGAATGAGTCAGCTAGATTACCTTTGGCTTCCTAGAA
>NW_007012872.1:0-638 GCF_000164805.1 Carlito syrichta
TGTTCTGGCCTGGGCGACAGTGCAGGATTCCACCTCCAAATAATAATAATCACCACCACCTACAACACCACCACCCCTGACACCCTGTGTGAGGAGTATCCCTCACGGATGGGATAGGAAAGGCACTTTCCGGCCTGTTGACTGCAGGAGGTTTCAAAGCTGGCCACCAGGAACGTTGATCCCACACCATCAGCCACGCATCTCTGCAGGCCTTCCTCCACCCTCCACACCTGTGCCCCACAGCAGAGACTCTTGTGAGGTCAAGGAATAGACGACCCCGGCTTAGGGCAGCCATGGGGCACAGAGCAATCAAAGCGATCATGCAACACCGTGGCCAGCCCAGGTTCTGGTAGCACATTCTGCCACCTTTGGGAAGAGGTGGTACCATTCCTCTCCCTACTACTACATCGTCCACTGTTCAAGCGGAACTTTCCCTGCAGAGCTGTGGACTCCCGTCATGACGCATGTGGATGGCATCTTTTTGGCACCAGAGTCTCCAACGGATGAGCTTGGTTGCGGCAGCAGGTTTGTGACTCCTGGGGCCTGGACATGTGGGGCTCAAGTGGACCTCCTGTCTCAGCTCCCAAGCAGCTGCAACTCTGGGGGCCCCCATGCCTGACTTGATTTATTGGACCTTT
>NW_007012873.1:0-775 GCF_000164805.1 Carlito syrichta
CACCATAGACATACTTCAGTACCATCGTTTCTGTTTTTCATTTCTTCTCTTCATGTATTATTCCATATATTTTCCCTAACCTTTTCTTATGTTCATACTTTTCATGTGTTTTAAACTAATGTTACAATTAACAATTGAGTAGCTCACTCTATTATTATTTTCCTCATTTCTATAATTTCCATTTTGTTATTTATTATTGCTTCTTGGGTTTTTTTAAGCTCTAATCAACTTCTGTAATAAAATTATCAAATTTTTATTTTTTTACTTTCAATTTCCGAATCACATAAAACATAATTATTTGCAGATTGATGACTAATTGTCGGTGACCTGCACTGACCAGAGGGAGGGTTAGGACCGCACCGGTGAATCAGAGACGGAGAGAAGAAAACTACTCGGAGGCAGCTCTTCTGGGTTCAGCCTGGCCAAGACCGAAGCCGATTTTATTGAAACCTTTTCTAACTTATATACCATTTTTAGACCCTCCAGCAGTGTGACAATCATTTGCTGGGGGCGTACAAATTCCATGCTTTACGAATCATGCATCACAAGACCATCACAAGATGAATACGTTCCAAACAAGTTGTTACAATTTTCTGGTGCATGACGTACTTACATCAAGATCACAGGTGCACAATTTCAATATACATTGTTTAAAATGTTCTTTATAATGTTCAAAGTGTTTCCCGCAATGTTTAATAAATCATTCATATTATACTCTAAGTTATAAATCCTGATTAAAAACTTTCCAAGTTAACTCTAAGTTCAATCCAATTTT
>NW_007012874.1:0-65325 GCF_000164805.1 Carlito syrichta
GAAACTGTTCTGACAACAACTTAAGTGAGTTTAGAAGAGAACTCCAAACTCCAGATAACCAGGCAGCATGGCCAAGAGGACCCAGTTAAGCTGTGTCCTGAGTCCTAACCCACAGCAACTGTAAGGTAAGCAAATATATGTTGCTTTAAATCTCACACACACATATATACACACACAAAGCATTTATAACCTATAAATGCTTTGTGTATGTGTGTGAGAGAGAAAGAGAGAGATTTAAATAAATAAATAAAGATATGACCCAAGTAAATTGATGATTACATTAAGCATAGGTCATCATTTTGTATCAATAAGACAACATTATTCAATGATACCAACTCAATGGAAACATTTTATTCATCAGTTACTGCATAAAGCATCCAAATTTATATTTATTTTATTTTCGTTCTTTGAGTTGGGATCTCACTGTGTCACCCAGGCTATAGTGCAGTGGCATGATCATGACTCACGTTAGCCTAGACTTCCTGGACTCAGGCAATTTTTCCACTTCAACCTCCTGAGTAGCTGAAATTACAGGCACATGCCACCACACCCAGCTAATTTTTTACTTTTTTGTAAAGACAAGTCTTGCTGTGCTACCCAGGCTGGTCTTGAACTCCTAGGCTCAAGTCATCCTCCCACTTCAGCTTCCCAAAGTGTTGGGATTACAGGTGTGAGCCACCAGGCTTGCCCTTACTTATTTTTAAATGTCAAAGAAACTGCCATCCCGTCAAATGTCCATCAGTATATCAGTTGTGGTATACTCACCCAAGAGAGCATAGTAAAGCCATGAGAAAAATGCTCTGTTCCCACCTGAGACAAATCACACAAACATAATGCTAAATGAATGAAGCCAGATACAAAAGCAGATATGTTACACAATTTAATTACATACAATGGAAAAACAAATCTGTGGAAATTCAAACCTGTGTTATTAAGAATTTGGCTCGTGATTGACTTTGGAAAGGGATAATGACAGGAAGAAGGCCACATGGGGGGAATTCTGGGGGGCTGGTAATTCTGGTGGCTGGGTTCCTGGGTATGTTTAATTTGTATATAGTTATATGTGTACTCTTCTGTATGTAGACTATATGCCACTAAAAAGTTCTAAATGACAAAAGAAACAACTTTCAATATAAAAATAAGCACAATTTTTATTTGCTAGGGAGTTTTGTTGTTCTGCCCAAGCCAGAGACTTGCTTTCTAAGAAGTAGACCATGACATTAACTACATGTCCTACATGGAATGCCACCTCGTTTTCAAGTTATAACTCCAGGCCAAGACATGATCATGATGAGAGAGGTCACATCATCCCTGCCTACCATGGCAAGCAACTGGTGTCTACACCTGTAGATAAATCATTCTCTGCTCTATTTAAAACCATCATTGATGTCCATTCTCCCCTTAGAAGAACTGCTTGCTCTCCAGAGTGGTTAACTTTGGCTTGGCACAATGCCCTGCTATTGCACTTTTCTTGTCAGGTAGGACCTCTATGGTTTAGTAAAGAAGGGGACTGTGAAAAAAAGAGCTGACTGAACTGATCTAGGGGAGAAATAAAGAGAAAGTCAGGGAAAGCTGCTTTGAGCCTGATCCCTGCACTGCCTCCACCTGTTCTGAGCAGTGTGGAGAATCCCTCTGTCAACTCAAAAGAGCAATTAGAGTTTGGAGGGTGGGAAGAAGAGAGAAGCCAGGGAATGTCCACTCCACCCTGGCATCTCTAGCAGCAGCTGTGTTGCACCCCTGAGTCAGTGAACTCTGGAGCACATGTTTAAATGTAAAATCTTAAGGGAATGGCGCAAACCACTGGCTGATTAGCTGCCTCGCTGAAGTTCTTTGTTCTCTTGACTTCTGACTGGGGATAAATGCTGTGTCCTGGCTGGGAGATTTGTGTGGCGTTCCCACCCCCAGCTAGCATCACCCCTTACCTAGTGGACATTTGCTCCTTTAATCAGTCATTCCAGAGCATTGGGCTTAGAGTGATTTTTGGACATTTTCTTTCTTTTTTTTTTTGAGTTGAAGTCTCACTCTGTCGCCCAGACTGGAGTGCAGTGGCACGCTCCTGACCACCGCAGCCTCCACCTGCTGGGCTCCAGCGATCCTTCCACTCAGCCTTCCAAGTAGCTGGAACTACAGGCCCACGTTACCATGCCCGGCTAATTTTTTGATTTATTGTAGAAATGAGTCTCGTCAAGCTGTCCAGGCAGATCTTGAACCCGCGGGCTCAGGCAATCCACTCACCTTGGCCTCCCAAAATATGGGATTACAGGCTGAGCCACTGAGCCCGGCCTTGGACATTTTCATTGGGGCATGGGAGTGGGATAGAGGTGTTATACAGGCTATCAAAAAGACAACTTCAGAATGAATGTTATGTGGAAATTCGCTAAAGTTGACATCTCAGAGGTAACTTTTCATCTCAGGTGTCACCTTTCCTGTGCCTGAGCTCAGAAGACGAGTTCAGGGCTCCAGAAAGCCCAAGGCTCCAGAAAAACTGGTGCCCTAGAGTGGTTAAGACATCAGGTGCAGCTGATGCCAATAGCCCTCTCTACCACCCAGTGGCTCACCTGACCTTGCCATGGTAAGGACTAATCTCTGACCTTTTTTTTTTTTTTTCTCTTGCTCAAATTCTTAACTAAGGAGTCTTGGGAATCACACTCTACAAACCATAAGGTTTCATCAGATGAGTTTTTATTAACCCTGTACAATGTGGCTTACTTTCCAACCTGACTCTGGCATAACATCACATAACTGATAAAGAAGGAAATAAAAAATATTTTATGACCCTGCAAGGTCTATCTCTCGAAGAAACTTGTATCTATATAGAATCACCTTCCTGAGGATTCCCAGAGGTGCCAGACATTTGCCACCTACTCCTTCTAAGGCTGCCACTTATGAGGCTTTACGTACATATCAAGAACCTTGGCTTCCCCATCTCCTTTTTATTGCAACTTCTCAACTCAGCATTTCCTTTACTAATTTTAAAAGTCTTTAGACAAAGCTTAACTCTTTCTACCAATCGCCAATCAGAAAATCTTTAAATCTGCCTATGACCTGCAAACCCCTCTTGGAGATGTCCTGTCTTCCCAGGCCAAACCAATGTGAATCTCACGTGTATTGATTTATGTTTTGCCTGAAACTTCTGTCTTCCTAAAAATCTATAAAGCTAAGCTGTAATTCAACCATTGTGGGCACATGCTGTCAGGGCCTCTTGGGACTGTGTTATGGACCTAGGTCACTCACATTTGGCTCCAGAATAAACCTTTTAAAATATTTTACAGAGTCTGGCATTTTTCATAAACAAGGGCACTTCAGAAAAGTCCACAGGATACAGACCTCTCAAGAATCTGTTTGAGAACCGGGTTCAGTGGCTCAGCCTGTAATACTGTGCCTTTGGGAGGCTGAGGTGAGTGGATAGCCTGAGCCCGCGGGTTCGAGACCCACCTGGGCAGCGAGACCTCATCTCTACAATAAATCAAAAAATTTAGCCGGGCATGGTAGCACATGCCTGTAATTCCGGCTACTTGGAAGGCTGAGGTGGAAGGATCGCTGGAGCCCAGCAAGTCGAGGCTGTGGTGGCCGGGAGCAGCCACTGCACTCTAGTCTGGGCAACAGAGTGAGACTACAACTCAAAAAAAAAAAAAAAAGAATCTGTTTGAAAGAGTTAATGCTGAGCTCTGCAGGATGGTGGAATTGCACATCCACAGGGGTGGGGTGGGGCTTAGATAGGCCTCGCCCACCTGAGCACCTGAGTCTCCCAGAACAGGTAGCAGGTACTCACAGGTAGTACTCCCTCCTCCCCTAGACAAGTAGAGTACTGGAGGGGATTGCTTTCAATGGAAACAAGGCTTCCTTTTACAGAAGGATTACAACCAAATTTTCAAATAGTTGTTTGTTTTAGGTCTTGCAGCATTTTTTAGATAAGATTCTACTTAGAGCAATAGCCAACCACAAAATGATTAGCAACTGCTCAGAGTTGTAGCCAATACTGAGAATGAGCTAGACATTCATTTGCAGTCTTGGAAAGTAAATTGGACAAGAATGAAAGGCAAAAGAACTCTCCTGCGTACGCGGTTTGTTTGACTTGGTGGTGAAAATGCACCAATACAAAACCAGGCTTTCCTTTCTAATCATCTAGACTGACATGTCTCTCTGAAAATTGAAATTAAATATTTACTTGCTTGCCATCTTTGTTCATTCTTTCAGGCCTTCTAGATTTTTCTCTGTTCAATAGCAAGATTACTGTATGTTCGAAACCCTTTTATTTTCTTTTTATAATGCTACAAAGTCAAGACAGCCTTTAAGGTTTGTAGGAAAATCATTATATTTATTTTCTCAAGTTATTGAATCTGATCCTATGCCCTGAAAGATACAGCAGAGGATGATTTGCTTTGTCTCATCTAGGGCATTTTTTTTGTTTATTTTGGTTTTTTTTACCAATATTTAAAGTCCCCACAGCAGTACTGATTAATAGAGAGTGTTTGAATTAACTAATTATCTCACATTCCTCTAAATATTTTTTAATTGAAGAAGACAATACAATTAGTGTGAGGGAACTTTTAAAAACTTCTAGAGGAAGCTGATATATGGTTTTTATGGGAAAGAAAAACACTCTTCTAAATTCTTAAAATAACAAAGTTAACTTAAAATTTCAAAACATATTAGGCAATTTGTTTCTTTCTCTGGTATTTTAATTTTAGGTTTGAAGAGGCAGCAATTCTTTCTGAGGGAGGAAACAGACTATCCTTTTTTTCAATTAGTTCAAAAATACTTTAATTTTACTATCATTGTATCAGTTACTACCCCACTGTTTTTTACCGTGTGAGCTATTTTTTAACGTTTTTACCCTAATGCTAATAATGGTAGTCTAAAGTCAGGTGAGAAACTTTCATAAAGAAAAATTATGATACGTTTTTAAAATCCCAATTTTCTCCAGACTTGACCTGACAAGCTTGTTTGTTCTGAGCAAGAATACGCTCAGCCGGGCTCGGTGGCTCAGCCTGTAATCCCCCGCCTTTGGGAGGCTGAGCTGAGTGGATTGCCTGAGCCCGCAGGTTCGAGACCCGCCTGGGCAGCAAGACCTCATCACTAAAATAAATAAATAAATAAATCATCCGGGCGTGGTAGCACACGCCTGTAGTTTCAGCTACTTGGAAGGCTGAGGCGGAAGGATTGCCGGAGCCCAGCAGGCAAGGCTGCGGTGGCCGGGAGCAGCCACTGCACTCCAGTCTGGGCAACCAAGTGAGACTCCAACTAAAAAATAAAAATAAAAAATAAGAATACACTCAATAAAGTGTTAAGAACACCCTGAAAGAAACACATATTTGCTGAAGAGAATACTAGCACAGTGTGGGAGGTGGATTTTTCATCATTATTGATTATATCTGAGACAGCCAACCTCAGGAAAGTAGATGGTTAATAAAAACGTGGTGGAGCAGAGGATTGAGGAGGGTGCTGCAGCGAAGAGGGTTTGGGATTAATGAGAGCAAATGATGACGACCATAAGCTTTTACAAGGAAAACGCCCCTGCCTTTTTTTTTCCTTTTAAAAATGCCTCCCATAAATGGTGGAAATCCTATAAATATTTCTTACACAGATGGGTTGGAGGAAAACACAATGGGGCAACAGGGGGTTTGTGCAGTTTGTGGTGGAGTGGAATTCCTTGACCCTAATTCAGAACCATTCCCTACGGGGTCCTTCTGCTTTAAAGTGGTCCCCGCATGGCACTCCTGAAGCATCCACGTCCTGTGCCAAGCTGATTATCTCTGCTTTTTATCTACAGACGGAAATAGGAGCAATACACACAAAATTAGCTCCACAAATAAATGTTGAGGTCTAATTGCCCAGTCGGCCCTGGCCCAGGAGGCTGTGGGGATGTTCTCTGGTCTCTTTCATCTCTGGCTGTGGCTGGCTGGCCCAGGATGCAGGAAACCTTGTTGTGTTTTCTGCCATCAGAGAAGTGCTCTGGTGGCCTCCATCCATTTCCCCCTGGGGGATGAGGGGTGGGGGTGGGGCGGGGTGGTATTTACTTTGTACTAATTGTCCTCCTTCTTGGCAGCATTGGTGCAATCGTCGCAATTTTCCAAGTTGAGACTGAGGCCTCTGTAGAAAGGAGAGAAGGTGACAGGCAGCTTGGCTCAAGGACACAGAGCTAAAGGATGACAGCATGTATCCTTCTAGAAGCTTCTCATCAAATAACTGGTCCCAAGGCAGACTGTTCTCAAAGTCACTTGTATGCAACTGCTCTGCATGGCATCTCTCTCTCTCTCTCTCTCCCTCCTTCCAGACACCCCCATTCCTGACACCCAGGATCTTACAACAAAAGTAATTATCATTCTTTAAAGCACAGTGCAAATTCAAATCGAAGGATTCACTTTCTATCAGGCATTTTACATTTTTAAGCAATCCCTCAGGATTTTGTTTTGCTTATGGAATGGCCATCCATATGGTAAAAAAAAAAAAACTTGGAAAATAAAAAAAAAAAAAATTTAAAGACAACAATAGAAATCGGAGACAACCGCCATCAACATTGTACAGCAACACACTCTTCAAAAGAGCCTTCTGTTCACTTTTTATATGCAATAACGTAACCTACTTTTTTAACTTAACATTATCCCAAGTACATTTTCTACTGTTATTTAAAACTCTCAGGAAACAGCTTATACTGACAGTATAATATTTCATCACCTAGTTTTCCATTATTTATTTGAAGACGTATCTCTGATGATGGACATTGTGGTTATTTTCAGATCTCATTATTATAAATGAGGTGGTGACAAACACCTTCATACATAAATCATTGTCTCCATTCTTTATTATTCCCTTAAAATAGATGATTCATCATAGCATTACAGGATCCAAAGTAATAGATGTTTGATCGTTTTCAATACGTATTTTGAAATCACTTTCCAAAACATTTGAGCAGTTTGCGTCCCTACCTCTGCCAATGCTCTGTGTGGATACCTAGTTACTCTCCACCTGACTCCCAGCAATGAGCATTAACATTTCTAAAAATCTCTGTTTATGATAGCTTCTTGCTTTGATTTGCGTTTATTTGGACACCAGTAATGTTAAACACATTTCCAATTAATTCATAACACATTTTTTACAATTTTATTTTCTAAATTAACCTTTAATCTTAATATTGGTGCTTGTATAATATAGATAGTGTGAGCAGGCCACAGTGGCTCATGTAATCTCAATACTATGGGAGGCCAAGGTGGGAGAATTCCTTTAGCCCAGAAGTTTGAGACCAGCCTAGACAACTTTGTGAGACCTGGTCTCCACAAAAATAAAAATCTTTTAAAAAGTTAGCTGAACATGGTGGCACATGCCTGTAGTACCAGCTATTCAGGAGGCTGAGGTGGAAGGCTTGCCTGCACCCGGAAGGTGGAGACTGTGGTGACCCTCGACTGTGCCATTGAACTCCAGCCTGAGTGACAGTGTGAGACTCTGACTCAAAAAGAGAAAGAGAAAAAAGAAAGAAAGAAAGAAAGAAAAAAGAAAGAAAGAAAGGAAGGAAGGAAGGAAGAAGGAAGGAAGGAAGGAAGGAAGGAAGGAAGGAAAGAAGGAAGGAAGGAAGGAAGGAAGGAAAGAAACAAGGAGGGAGGAGAGAGAGAGAAGAAAGAAAAAGAAAGAGATAGATACTGTGTTTTTTTCAAATAGTCAAGCAATTATATAAACACCAACTATTGACTAAGGCTTCAAGTCTTTCCTGTTTTGTGATATTTCCTTTATCAAATATTCACTTCTTTTCTCTCTTTCCAAGTTATCTGTTCTGTTCTGTGAAGTCTGTCTGCTCTTGGATCAAACAAATGTAATGATTGTGGATATAATTGTTCTGTGTTCTGGCATCTGATGAGATGTGCACAACTACCTCACTGTTATTCCTTCATATCTTATCTGTTGTTTTTGTTGTTGTTTTTTATTCCTGGTAGTTTTTAACGTTTTATCCTTAACCTTGATATTTTGCAATTTTCTGTGTCCTGTCTTTGGATGAATTGGCTTTGATTTATTCTGTCTAGGACTTGAAGATGTTTTTAAACCACAGCACACATGTCCTTCTTCAGTTCTGTAAAAAATTTCAGGCTTTATCTCTTAAATACTGCCTATTCCCAAGTCTCACTATTCTCTCTTTCTAGAACTTCTATTGGATGCATATTTAAGTTTCTTATTTTGTTCTCTATGTCTCTTAATTCCTCATTTGTATTTCCATTCATTTATCTCTCTGATGGGGGTCTTTTCTGAGAAATGCATCCTCAGGCAATTTTGTTGCTATGGAAATATCATGGAATGTACTTATACAAACCTAGAAGGCATAGCCTACTACACACCTAAGTTATATGGTAGAACCTATTGCTCCTGGGCTACAAATCTGTACATGTTACTTTATCGAATATTGTAGGCAATTGTAACACAGAGCTAAGTATTTGTGAATCTAAACATAGAAAAGGTACAGCAAAAATATGACATGAAGCATACAAAATGGTACACCTGAATAGGACACTTACCATAAATAGAGCTTGCAGGATTGGAAACCACTCTGGATGGGTTCATGAGTTAGTGGTAAGTGAATGTGAAGGCTTAGAACATTATCGTACACTATTGTTGTCTTTATAAACACTGCACACTTAAAGCTACTCTAAATTGATTTTTAAAATTTCTTCAATAATAAATTAACCTTAGCTTACTGTAACTTGTTTACTTTATAAACTTTTTTATTTTTTGACTCTTTTGTAATAACGTTTAGCTTAAAACACAAACATATTCTACAGTTGTACAAAGATATTTTTTCTTTATATCCTTCTTTTATAAGCTTTTTTCTATCTTAACATTTTTTATTTTTTACCTTTTAAGCTTTTGTTGTCAACTAGTAAGAAACAAGCACACACAGTAGCCCAGACCTACACAGAGTCAGGATCATCAAAATCACTGTCTTCCACCTCCATATCTTGTCCTACTGGCAGATCTTCAAGAGGCAACAACACGCATCGAACTATCATCTCCTATGAAAATGATTCCATCTTTTGGAATACCTCCTGAAGGACTTGCCTGAGATTGTTTTATAGTTAAGTTTTTTTTTAATAAATGGAAGGAATATACTCTAAAACAATGATTAAAAAGTATAGTACAGTTAATACATAGCTGGTAACGCAGTTGTTTATTATCAGTGTCGAGTATTATGAACAGTACATAATTGTATGTGCTATACTTTTATATGACTGCCACACAGCTGGTTTGTTTACACCACAAACATGTGAGTAATGAGTTGTGCTATTGACATCAGTAGGTGACAGGAATTTTTCACTCCATTATAATCTATGGAACCACTATCATATATGCAGTCCATCACTGACCAAGGCACCTAATGCAGCCCATGTCTGCATTTCTCTCTTCAGCTATACCATGTCTACTATTAGAGTTTTTTTTTAATTTTAGAAATCTAGAGTTTCTACTTGGTTATCTTTCATCTGTGCTTATTCCTGTTTCATAATTGCCTGTTCTTGTTTTAAGGATTTTTATTGTTTGAATGTATGTGTCCCTCTAAAATTCATGTATTGAAACTTAACTCCCAAGGTGATGCTATTAAGAATTAGGATGCTTGGGAGGTGATTAGGCCATGAGGCCCACACTCCCATGAATGAGATTAACACCCTTATAAAAGAGGTCAGAGAACTTCCTCCTGCTTCTGCTCTTCTGGCATGCAAGGACACAGCCTTCTGTCCCTTGTGCCTTTTAAGGACATAGCACTCATTCCCTCCACAGGACACAGTATCAAGCCACCATCCTGTAAGCAGAAAGCAACCTTCCCAGACACCAAATCTGCTGGCATCTTGAGCTTAGACTTCCCAGCCTCCAGAACTGTGATAAATACATTTCTATTATTTATAAATTACCCAATAAGTGGTATTTTGTTATAGCAGCAGGAATGGACTAAGACAAGAATTTTTTTCTCTCTTTAGATTTGAATATTTAAAGTGTTTTTAGTTTAGAGTTTCATTTAGATTATTCTTATAACTCTAGTTCCTTGGGTCTGAATTCCCCATTTGGTTGTAGTGGATCCTGTGGTCTGAGTCCACTTAGCTATAGTGAACATATGTGAATTTGGTTTTCACACCTGAGAGTAGAAGTGTGAATCTAAGCTTCACACCTATGTTTCTTCTCACTTCACAGCCTTTTTAAGGACATTTGCTTCTAGTTCATGACCTAGGGCCAAAACACAGATTTTTCTGCTCTCTGTTTATACATGGTATAGATTTTCCAATGAATGAGGCGATACCTCATTCCCTAGATTAAAACAAGAAGAGAAATTCCAGATTCTTGCTGTTTATGGTCACTTGCAATCTCTACTACTGAGAAACCTCCAGCCCACCACAGACCCCACCCCCCTTGGAGCACACAGTCAGGATTCAGGCCCACTGCTCCAGCTACAGTCTGATTTCTGGGAACTGGAGATTTCCCTTGCTTGCTTTTCTCTTGGCTCAATATTTTAAATTCAAGTCAGCTCTTCTGTATCTGGAGCAGGCATGGACAGATCTCATGCCTGCTGGACTGTTGTAATAACCAGAAATCTACTTAATTATTGTGAATTTAAAATTGTTTCAACATCTAGTTAGACTAGTCCTCTTCCTTCTCTTCTCTTCCCATTCTTGTCCTTTACTTATTTGGTGAAGCCATTTCCACATGACTTCTTCTAAATGCACTTATTTTTGTGATGTTAAAGAAATCTTACAGAAATTTTAACTTGAATTAGGAAATTGACATTTTTGTAATATTTAGTCTTCTTATCTAGAAGCATGGTATAATCAATTTCATGTTCACTCTTCTGTTATCTCTCTTTATCCTTTGTTCCTCTCTCCCTCCCTTGTCCTCTCCTTCCCTCTCTCTCTCTCCCTCTCTCCTCCTCTCTCTCCCTCCCTTCTTCCCTTCTTTCTCCTCTTCCAAATATTCATTAGCATGCAAACCCCTGGGCAAGGTAATCCCAGCACTTTGGGCGGCCAAGGTGAGAGGATTACCTGAGCTCAGGAATCTGAGACCAGACTGAGCAACATGGCGATACCTCATCTACAATGAATCAAAAAAATTAGCTGGGTGTGGTGGCATGCGCCTGTAGTTCCAGCTACTTGGAAGGGTGAAGCAGAAGGATCGCCTAAGTCCCAGCACGTAGAGGCTGCGGTGGCCATGAGCATGCCACTGCACTCCAACCTAGGTGACAGAGTGAGACTCCAACTAAAAAAAAAAATAGAATGTGAACAGCATGAGTAATGAGTTGATGAATCCTCTGGACTTGTAAACTTAAGGGTACAGTTAATCTTCGGTATCTGAAGCGGATTGATTCCAGGACCCTCAAAGATACTAAAATCTGAGAATATTTAGTTCTCTTCTATAAAATGGCATAGTATTTGCATATAACCTACACATATTCTCCTATTTACTTTAAATCAACTCTAGATTGCTTATGATAATGTAATATAAATGGTTGCTATACTGTATTGCTTATATATATAAAATATTGTTTAAATATAAAATGTCTTCAAGTGATTTCAATCCAAGTTTGACTGACTCTACAGATGGGGAGCCTGGGAATACAGAAGGCCACCTGGTATTTTCAAATAACTCAGGAAAGTTTTATTTTCTTTCTGTTTTCTCTTTTTTTGCTTCAGAAATTACTATGTTCCATGGGTTGGATCTTTATTCTCGGTCTTCATTGTCTATCACTGTTTCTCTCATCATTTTCTTATTTTTATTCCTTTTATGCACACTTTGCAATGATGGTTAAAAAGTCTGATTTCTTCATCACAGATTCAATTTTCTGCATTGGGAGCTCAGCCTCCACTGCCTTTAATGCAGACTGTGGAGTGTGTGGCTTCCCTGTGGTCTCTTCTCACCACAGTCAAAGGCTGCCTCTGTCTCACTGCCCACCTCTTCCCTCCTGAGGCTCCACTTTCACATGATGGGTGCAGATCCAGAGCTAGAAGTCAACATTTGGATTAACAGTGGAGATGAACTTTCCACCCTCTTCCTTCATCACCCTGACTCTCCTCTGAGGAAAAGCAAATTTGATCACCATTTTTGTTTCTCAGTCCACTTTCTTTGGCACCATAGTTGCTACAAGTTCTTCCCTACGCCAATGTACCTTCTGCATACCGCCTACTGCAGTGCCCAGAAAGACTGCAAGAACAACCCACAACCCCAAAGAAAACAATCTTACTAGGACGCTATCTCAAACACTGGTATCTGCTGAAAGATGAGGTAATGCATTTCTTTCCTTTCTTTTTGAGGCATCATGTAACCTTGGTATTTTCCAGGTGTGCCTCCATGAGCCATCTCCAGAAACTTCCCTTTGTTGCTGCTAATCTGGCCTTGCCCACCTCCTTTCTCCGGTTCTGGATGCAAACCCTTGTTCTTTCTCCATCTAAGAGACGGATAGAAAAAAAAGTCCACCTGTATACACGTCAAAACTAGGGATACCCTTAGTTTTCTGAATTTTATCAAATTAGGGGCACAATGATTTCCCTGAAGGAGGGAGAAAGCTTTCTAGAAAAGAAGAAGAGCTTGAAAGACAAAGAAACAGAGTGTGCTCCCACAGCCTGGCCAAATTTAGACTTGAACATTGATTTTTTATGGAATAACCCATTAAGTCAGCTAATCGTAAATGAAAAAGTTAGTCAATGGGCTATTGGCTTCATGTGGCTCAAACATCTATTGAATCTACTGAATTTGTCATCTTGCAACCTATTGTTTTCCACTTTTTATTAAGGCATGCTCTCATTCTGTAAAATTCATCCTTTTTATTCTTGACAAATGCATAAATACGGTTGTATAACCACCAGCACAATCAAGATATAATATAATTCCATCATCTTTCTAACTTTAAATTCCTGGCTTATCCTGACCTTTGAATCAAAAAGGCATAAAAAGTGGTTCATTGAATATGAAATTTAGTTTTAAAACAGTTAACATGGAAAGAGATTCTCATGGTTACCTTCCATCCCATTTACACAGAACTTGCTCAAAATGTGGGAACAGCAGAAAGAATGTGTGAGAGAGTGTGTGTGTGTGTGTGTGTGTGTGTGTGTGTGTGTGTGTATGTGTGTGTGTGTGTTTAATGCCAATAACACTCATTCAACAAAATTGACTTCAAAAGCCACCCAAGTATTCTGTCGCCTGCCAATGTGCATTTCACAGCCTCATGTCCTTGCAATGCCCACCCAGGCTGAGCTGAAAGTCCCTTTCCAGAACAGCAGAGTGGAGTGGGAGTTACTGTCTGAGGGAAAGGCACAGGAGAAGGGTTACAGAATGACGGGAGAGAACTGAGACAGACTTGGTGAGCTGTCACAGAGCAGGGCATGGGCAGAGCAGGGGCGGTCCAGAAGGAGGCAGGCACAGGACACAGTAGGGACTTGGGGACACTGTGGTGTCAGCAGGCTGTCCATCCACCACACAGGCAACACTGGACAGGGTGGATATCCTAGTGAGACAGCTCCAAGAGGAAGGCAGAGCCACCAGCCATGCTCTTTGCTGCCTTTTTTTGTCTTTCTCCAGCACACACGTCTCTTCTCTGCAGACATCTTCTCCATAAAGCAAGAGTACAAACACTTCAAGAACATCACAGCAGCACCAGGGACCTTGCAGGTTAAGTTAATTTAAATGGGATCAGAATCCAACAACAATTTTGCCATTCTCAAAGGAGAGCAGTGATTTGAAGCTCAGAGATCTGCACCTGAGGGATTTGGTGATCATGCTCAGAATGAAGGCAGACAGGAGGATGCAGCCTCCCAGTTCCCCGGCAGGTGCTGTCTGCCAATTAGACTTGCAGACTTAACTCATTTGACCTGGGACAGCCCAGCCTGGAACCTACCATTAGCATGTGGACTCTTCTACACTTTCCAGCAAAAAAAGTCACTTGGGGCGAGATCAGGTGAATAGGGATGGTGAGGCCTGGGGATCAGGCTGCTTTTGGTCCAAAACTGCTGAACACTCAGTGTGGTGTAGGCAGTTGTATTTGTAAATCACCAACCATGAAATGGGTAAATGTGTCAAAAGAATCCCCCCCAAAATATTCATGAAGCCAAAGCAGCCTCTCTCAACAATGCTAGCTGGTACACTGATGCTGATGGCTTTCTAGAACACTTACCTAGTGGGGAAAGCCTGTCCTACAAGGGGCCTTCTCTCCAAAAAAAATAATTTCAATTTTCCTGGGTCCCCCCATATATATGTATACATGTCCTGGAAAATGTAAGTGTTGGCAAAAATGTGAAAAAATTGAAACCCTTATGCATTGCTAGTGGGATTATAAAATGGTGCAGTATTTTTAAATATAAAACAGCCAGGCTCGGTGGCTCAGCCTGTAATCCCGTGCCTTGGGAGGCTGAGGTGAGTGGATTGCCTGAGTCTGCGGGTTCGAGACCCGCCTGGGCAACTTGGTGAGACCTCATCTCTACAATAAATCAAAAAATTAGCCGGGTGTGGTAGCGCACGCCTGTAGTTCCAGCTACTTGGAAGGCTGAGGCAGAAGGATCACCGGAGCCCAGCAGGTCGAGGCTGCGGTGGCAGGGAGCGGCCACTGGCAGTCCAGTCTGGGTGACAGAGTGAGATTCCAACTCAAAAAAATAAATAAATAAAATAAATAAAATAAAATAAAATATAAAACAGAATGGCAGTACCCCCAAAATTAAAAGTAGCATTGTCATATGATCCATCAATTCCCTTTCTGGAAATATAGCCAAAAGAATTGAAAGTAGAGGCTGAAACATATTTGAACATCCATATTCACAGCAGCATTATTTACAATAGCCAAGAGGTGGAAGCAATCCAAATATCCAGCCCCAGATGAATGGATAAATAAAATGTGGCATATGCATACAATGGAATATTATTCAGTCTTTTAAAAAAGGAAATTGACATATTGCTACAACATGGATAAACTTTAAGGACGTTATGCTAAGTGGAAATAAGCCAGTCACAAAAGTATAGCACTATATGATTCCACTCCTATGAGGTTCCTAGAGTAGTCAAACCCATAGAGACAGAAAGAATAGTGAGTGCCAGGGCCTGGAAGGAAAGAGGAATGGGAAATCGGTCTTTAATGGGAATAGAGATTTGGAGATGGAAGGTGGTGAAGGTTACGTGACAATGTGAATGTACTTAATGCCATGAAACTACACATTTAAGATGGTCAAAATAGTACATTTTATGTTCTGCATACTTTTATCACAGTTTTTTTTAAAAAGTGTATATCATGAGGCCAGGCATGGTGGCTCATGTCTGTAATAATCCCATCACTTTAGGAGCCTGAGGCAAGAGGATGGCTTGAAGCCAGGAGTTCAAGACCAACTGGGCAACATGGTGAGACCTCATCTCTACAAACAACAACAAATAAAAAACCCTCTTATATCATTATGTCAGTTAATTTGCACGTGAGAGGAGAAGGAGGGAAAGTGAAAGTTTATCAAATGCTCTCTCTGGTTTTTGCTGAGTGAGTTAGGAATTACCTTCATTTTCTCCTTTACACGTTTCTGCATTTTCTTAAGTATCTTTATGACAACCATATGTCATTTTTACAATTAGAAAAAGAAAAAAGTTCATTTATTGAAGTCCCCTTACTTTCCACCTCTTCCCTTTCCCGTGAACTGATTTGTCTTCTCCTTGACTGCTTGTCCCTGGAGGTAGAGAAGATATTATTAGATCCATTTTGTAGAGATTATAGATACTCGAAGAAGAAGAAGAATAAAAAAAACCAAAAAAAACCACCCAAGGTCACAAACCTGGAACCAAGCCAGGCCCTGCCGGAGTCACTAGAGCCCCCACCACCCTGTCTTCCTGCAAAAGGTTGAGGTCACTGAACGCCAGAATCCCCTAGTCATCATCTCTACTGGAAATATCGTTTTACATAGCTGGAGACTTTGCCTAGCAGAGGTGTTGTGAAATAAAGGCAGGGTGGTCACGTCTTGAGCTGTGCCATGCACAAGCCAAGCTCGCCACCATACCAGAAATCAGGACTACGCTGACCTCACCACAAACATCCAGAATGGGATGTTTCTGACTTACAGGATCCAGAAAATTCTTGGTCTCGCTCTGCTTCTCTGTGAACTTTGACACAGCTAGAGCACCAAGGCAGTGGGAGCCGGCCTGTCTGTAGCTACAGTTCGCTGCTGTGTTGTGATTTCCAGGGAAGCGTTTGTTGCATCTTGTGTTGATTGATGTCCAGCCCATGTGAGCCTCTGAACCCTGTGGAGGCCTGGGGCTGAAGTCTGGCTCCCGCAGGGATACGGGCACTCTGATGCCAGCACGTGCTCACTCTTCAGTCCATCGATCAGCTTGGCACAGGGCTTGCTCTATATTTTCAGAATGCTCCCTTTTTTTCTTAAATAAAAGAGCCAGCAGGGGGAGAAGGTTATAATAAGGTTCAGTTTCTAGTGCTTGAATTAGCTCCATTTATAAATCTGTTATCTTTTTCCCTCTTACAGATACTAGGACCACAAGTCACATTTATTCATAGCCATTCTTGATTCTGATCCTCTGTAGTTTATTATTTGCAATTCTAAGAGGTTTCTGTGATAACCTAAGCTGCTCCTACACATAAAACCTTGCTGAGGTGTTGGGAGCCATGAACCGACTTCCGGAGGGCTTGGCTGGGGACTGCATGGATCTGAGCAGTTTAACTGAGCCGGCCCTGCCAGGCCTGGGTCTTATGTCCACCTGTGGGTCCTGTTGTGTTTTCCAGCTGGGAGAGACAAGGGTCCAGGTGATCAGGAGCGACAAGCTGGGCTGTCCCTGGCCCCTTTCTCTAATTCTCCTCTTTCTTGGACCTTTGTCAGTCTCCCTCTTCAGTAGAGAAGACCAGGATCTGTGACTTAATTTAGCTGATTTTGTCCTGTCCCATCATGCAGGCTTCAAGCTATGTATATTTGGATCTTTCTGAAGAATCCTCTAACCATATTCCATTTCTGTAGATACATTTTGCAGGATTGTGGAGTTTTCCTCATCTTCTTTTTTTAAGTTGCAAATGCTTAAAATTCTGCCGGCTTTTGAGATCCCAAGGGGATCCCCCATCTCCAGCCCCCATGTGCCGTTGCCATGGCAATCTCCCCTTCCCTTTAAAGTCTGGAATGCCACATTCCATAAGATTTGCACAGAAAGTCGCTTGATCATACGTGAGGGCCTGTCCGTCCGTCTCTAACATTCTGTATCAATAAACACACTCTGAGACCCTCTCTTTGCCTCGTTGTAAAAAATCAGGTTTGACACTCATCTGAGGGGCTCTGGAGGGTCCAGGACAAGAAAAACCCCAGCCCGGTGTTGCACAGATTGTCTCTTGCTCCTTTCCCTCGGCACTTTAGCGTTTAAACTATTATTGCAAGAATACCAATGTGCACTACAGAGCAATGGTAAAATTATATGTGTAGCGGAATGCAACACCAGCCTCCAAATATTGAATTTTACACAGATACTGAGGGCATGTAAAATGTTAAGGTACATTTAAGTCCTCACATAAGTAACTTTAATTACATGAAGAACTAGATTTCAAGGAAATTATGGTTATTTGCTATAGGAAAATAACCGCTAAGTCATGTTTATGACTTAATGGTTAGTCATTTTGGAGGGAATGCTCTCTTCTTTAAGTCTATGAGTTCAATCATTTTCTGAAATGGGAATACAACTAATTGCTCTTAAGTGAAAGATTGTTGCCTATTTTGTCTCAGATCACATGGATGAAAATAAACAAAAGATATAATAATGTTTCCTTGTACAGAGAAATTGCTTTTTCCAAAAAAATTCCCACAATCAGAATAAAGAATCAAGAATAGGACTAATGTTTTGTTACAGTAACACAAAATTCCTCCGTATTAAATAATGATTGATTTTATGTTTGTTACTAATCAGAGTTTTTTCCTAATTATTTCAGGAGCATGTCCTTCACTGTTTGTAACTGGGCCCACTATGATATTAAACAACCAAGAGGTGTTAACAACTGATTAAAGGAGAGAAAGGAGACCCTGCTAATTATATTGCAAACTTGAAATCAGTTTCTCCAGCTAAACTAGATAACAAGCCACACACCTGCAGAACTTTACAGGCAGGCACAGTGCTGGGGCCTAACTTGAGCGGTAACGAACCCAGAAAAGTACACAAACTTCTTTTTCCTCAAAGATAGAGACAATGTGGAAGGGTTTTCAGAGGTATGCGGATGGAGGGTGACCAGGTGTGGCCATTGCACGAATCGGTTAGGAGTGCTTGCATGATAAAATCAAAGACTGCATGGCCGGCTTCAATAAGACATTCCAGGAAATTGCAAAAATAGACTCATGCTCGTGCGCCTGGCAGGGAGAGCCAGCTTATCTGTGTCTGGACAGCAGGACACCAATTCTCCTCCAGATACCTAGGGCTACTTAAACGCAAAGGTGAGTCTCGGTGTGGTTGAATGTGTGCATTTTAGCCTCAAAGCAGTGACCGGCAAGTTGGAATATTGCATCAAATTAGCTTTGGTAAACTTTCTACTGCTCTTACATTATTTTCTAATTATAGGATATACTTCCCATCACAAGGCTCAGTAAGGAATCAAGAATCCCAAGCCTGATTTTTAAATAAAATCTTTAACATTTAACAAAGTGACGGGCCAAATACATTCATTGTTTAAACACCGTAAGCATATATTTTAGGAAAATTTCTACTTTGCAATGGAAGTGTTTGTGCATCCATCCATAAATATAGGCAAAGTGTTGTATAAAATTACACATGTTCCAGAATTAGAGGAAAAAAAATTCTCAATTCTAGAAGTGTTTGGAGAAGGAATACTATTTCTGTTGCTAATTTACTGCAGATTTTTAAAAACTGTTTTATAACTTTAAAAAATTGCAGATGGAAAATATTTCTGTCTTTCTCCTTTATCTAGACAAATTCAGGAAAACCTGGAGGTCTGGTATGGATATTTTCATCAAAAACTTCCCTATGCTGCGTCAGAAATGCTGCCGAAAAAATAAGATAGAACTTAAAACTGTCTCCTTTTCCTGTGAAGAAACTCTTTCAAAAAGATATACTCAGAATAACCAATATTTCTACCAAAATAGTATAAAGATAGCCTTCAATAAAACCAGAGGTCTGTCTTTAAAAAAAAGAAAAGTTTTTTCCTTAAAAAAAAGGCAAGATAATAAAAATGAAATTATACCTAGGCTGACATTGGCTCTGCCAGTATTTTACTCATAGGTTTTACTTATTTTAATAGTTGCGTTTAAGAGTTTAGAATATTCAAACTTGACCCAACTGCAGCAAAAAAGACATAGAATATTCAAACTGTGTGAGTTAAATGGTATCTATTTCTGCATAATTTTAAATTAGGTTTTATATAATTAAATGTGAAATTACTTGGTAAAGCTTTGGTGATTTCTAAACTACTATAAAGAACAAAATCATTAAAACTTCAATTTAGCAATCTGCAGTTTTCTAAGAGCTCAAATAAGTGAAAACTAAAAAGTAATTTGAATTTTTTTCATTAGATACAAATGGTCTATATCAAGTTTATTAGAAATTATGGAATTGCTACAAGAACACATTTTCTATTTTTAAAATTAGTTTTAAAAGACTTAAGAGGTATACCATTTAGATAGAAAAATGGGAAGTTTGTTGAAAAAGAATCCTGTTCTAATTAACCAAGACTACAGCATAAAACAGAGTTAAAGCTTTAAACGTTCGCCATGGAGAAGATTTCTATGTGACCATTTTCGCACAGGGCATCTCTAGTTCCCAATGGAAATATTTCTTTTACGGCACTTTCATTTTCTGAAGCAATTTACTAGCCTTCATAAAAAGAGAATAACAGCTTCATGTTTCATTGTTGAGGATTTTACTTCACTTTACGTAACTTTTTCTCATTTCATTTCGTTTGAGGAGCTTGACTGAACTCTGGGTAACCTCCTTAAGTTGTGCCTGTTGGATTTCGGAGAGCTGGAACTGCCTGTGCGGCAAGACGATGGAGACTCCGGGCTCTGTCCTTCCGCCTGGGAGCCAGGCCTGGGCTCTCTTGTACACAACGGCCCGGGACAGGAGACTTCTATCTTCGTTTGGACGAAGGCCATTCCATAAGACCAGAGGAAAGAGAGCCTTTACCTGTTGCTCCTTGCACTTTTAATGATCTGGAAGGAAATAGCAAACTAGTTTAATGGAAAATGAGGATTCTGTTGCAGGACACAAAAAAAGAAGTTTGCTAAGAGTCAAGAAATGTGGAGTATGGCAGCGATGGCATTATAATATTTAATTTGACTTCATGCTGTCATTATGATTTGGGGAAGTGGGGTGACTTGGATGAATGCTGTTGCAGGAAAAAGGATTAGAGAAGATTCTAGAACACAGTGGATTCAGACAAGCAGAAAGCAAACAACTGATATTAGGTATTTTTAAAAGTCCCTTCCTTGGCATTCACTGTAACCAATAATTAATTTTAGCCATTTTTTAAAGTCCCTTCCTTGGCATCGCATTCCTTGTTGGAAATGTGGAGTAGACGTCAAAGGTGTTCTGGAGTCTAGCTGAGAATAAACTCAAGTCATTACATACAGTGTTTTGGGGGTTTTGTTTTAAGATAATTAAAACAAGGTGGAGAGACAAAGTGTCATGGAACATACCGTACTCGGCCACTGATCACGCTGCATTTTCTTGACCCCAACTCCTGCATTCACTCAACAGTATGAGAACTCCATTGTCATATCGTGACTATCACCTGCACTCCTGTTAATTATATTTCTGTGTGTCTGGGACGTTGGCTAACTGCTAATTTGAGAACTGCCTTTTCAGCAAACCAGTAAGTTTTCTGTGTTTTCAGATCGACTAAAAAACGTTGATTTTCAGGTTCCTGATCTTTCTGAATCCAAGTCCAATTCTCAGACAGTATTTGATTCCAGGCTGCAGCTTGAGTTGTGCCCCAGGTCAGGCGATCTCCGTGGTGGGACAGAAAGAATCCAGGTTGCCCAAGTAGCTGTGCCTCGGGTGACAGCCACCAGCTGCCTGAGGGGCCTTGATCCCCTGGGTGCCTTGCTCTAATAGGACACATACCTCCCTAATAGGACACAAGAGTGATCTGACTCGTTACTTAAGCCCTCACTGAGAGTGAGTTCACCATCCTTCAGAGGGGACAATAACATGGTCAGGCTTTGATAAGACCACATGAAGCTACCAAGTCCCATCAGCAGATGGATGGATAAATAAAATGTGGCATATACATATGGTGGAATATTATTCAGTCTTTAAAAAGAGGGAAATATTGACACATGCTATACACAACATGGATGAACTTTGAGGACATTATGCTAAGTGAAATAAGTCAGATACAGAAAGGCAAAGACTGTATGATTCCACTCCTACCAGGTCCCTAGAGGACACAGATTCACAGGGACAGAAAGTAGGATGGTGGGTTGCCAGGAACTGGAGGAAGGGAAAGAGGGTTAGTGTGTAATGGGGACAGAGTTTAAGCTGAGATGATAAAAATGTTCAGGAGACAGATGGTGGTGATGGTCAAAATGGTAAGTTTTATGTTTTGTATATTTTACTGCAATTTTAAAAAAGGAAGCAACATTTATAACCCCAAACTAAAAAAAAGGAGCGCTCAGGAACTCCATCACGAGGCCACAGAGCAGCTGCCACCAGTCTTGCTTGACAAGGGGAAGAAAGATCAGGCTCTGCTCTGGCTCTTCCTGAGTCCTGGCTGGTGCCTCCTTCGTTCACTCAGCCTTGCCACAAGTCTCTCATGCCTGGTCCTGGGTGCAAAGACCCTATCCTAGGCTGGCAGAAGAAACAATCTCTGCTCAGGAAGAGGGGGCGTGCAGGTCGGAGAAGTGGCCCACTGCCCGGGGGACTGGCACGAGAGCTCAGCTCTCAGGGTCTCTGTGTGGCCCTTGTCTCTTGACAACTCTGTGCCTGAGTCTCCTGGTGTGTCCAATGAAGGCCTGAAGTGGTGGGATTGCTGGAGCCACCTCCAGCATGTGACAGAGCCCTGTACCTAAGGCTCTGCTCCCAAAACTTCCTGCAATTTGCAGTGCGATCTTAAGCAAGTCACTCCACGTCTCTGAGTTCAAGTTTTCCCTAATTTTTACAAAGGGGGTTGGTGGAGATTTGAACAAGTTTGTCTCAGATACTCTTTCCAGCTTAGAGAGGCTATGATTTTGGAATCCTCATCTACAATTCTGAGATTTTTTTAAAAATCTAATATTCATGTTATTTCCTTATGACAGAGGAGAACAACCATGGTGTAAGATTTCAGTTGCTTCAGTGGTGTGTGTGTGTGTGTGTGTGTGCGCGCGCGCGCGCGCACACACACACACACACACATGTGAAAGAAAGAACCATCGGTAACGCTTTTGCTAATAGAGACCATATTTCTGTTGCACAAAACCGCTAGTCCTCGTAACCTGCCTTTGAAGTGTTTCATCTGCTACATGACCACAAGAGGGCAGTGCACGCAACGGATTTTCTCATCTCCGGGTGGGGGGAGAAGGGAGGGAGGCGGAGCCCACAGCTTTAACTTCAGGGTTTGTCCTTTTCTGGAGTCTTTCAGGGTCTCAGGGTCTCTCTCTAGGGGCTCCATGCCTCCCACATCTTCTCTGAAAAACTAAGCCCACATATGGAGGAAGCTGAAGAACCAAGACCATTGAAAACCAGAATATTTTGTCATCACCAAATAGAATCCACCTAGCAATAAAATTGGCCATAAAATATTTTAAGACCGGGTATTGATTACATTGCAATGTAATCTAGGTGAGGAAGCACACAGGGTTTAAAAATCAAATGTGGCGCGCTGCAGGCTTTTGCCGCGCCCTGGGAGGATGAACTCGGGCTGACGGGTTTCAGAACCTTCGGGAGGGAAGACTGGCGGCCGGGCTCCTCTGAGGGCCTCCTGGCTCACTATCCTGCTAGCAGCTTGAATTCCTCCCAGCTGTATCTAAAATGCCGTGCTGGTGGACCGATTCTGTTACCAGATTGAAAATGGGCAAAATCACTCTGAACAGGGTGAAAAGTGGGAAAGTTCCTTTCCCAAACATTCTACTCCGTTTCCATGGCCTCTGCTTTGGTTCGGCCAGAGGGATTATTTGTTTCTGCGTCCCAGCCTATTATCCCCCAACTCAATGGTACAGCCATGCCTCTGGTTGGGAATATATGTCTGTGTCTTGCTGTCGATTCTGATCACCTTTGTGGTCAACGCTTGCTTCCTTCAGTGCCCTCAATACAAGCTGCTTTGAAGTCCCTTCTGTCAGCCTTGTCTTGTACCCTCCTGCCCCTCTGTATAAGCAAGCTCCAACGAGGTGGGATAGCGCTTCCTAAAAGTGCTACGTCCATGGTAACTGACTAATTACTGGATTGGGGTGAGATAGTGAACAGACATGGTCGTGTTCTGTCCTAGGGTTTGCACACGTGAAGACTCACTTCTGTTTTCCAACTGACTTACACTGCAATTTTATTTGTGACTGGATTTCAACAGCAGCCGATGTTACTGCTTTAACTTGCTCTGTCTCTCAGTTTTTCTGTCCTCTAGTGATCTGAAAACCTTGAAAAGTCTAAGGCATCACAAATGAAATTAACACTGCTCTGGGTCATGCATCTTTCAAACTTTTGTCCTGGGATCTGTTACTAACTGGGCCTGCCAGAGATTGACAGCACAATGCTAGAGCAGAGAAGAAAGACCCAGCCACAAATTTTTTATATTCAGGCAGCAACCCAGCAACCCAAGTGTGTTATACACACACACACACACACACACACACACACACACACGTAAATGACTTCTGAATTATTCATTAAACAAACACATATTAAAAGCCTACAGTATTCAAGACAGAGTTGTTAAGCCTCAAGAGTGTTGTAAGAATGATTTTGACAGGTTCCTTGGCCTCAAGACTACCACCATGAGAAACAAGACTCATATACAAATATTTGTGAAAGTAGCAGTTACACTCCTTCAGCTTGTGAAAAATGCCTTCAACTTTCTTTCTTACTCCCCAGTTAAATGTGTCTATTCATCTACTCATGTGATCTACATGCATTCATTATCCATTGAGTGTCAGGTGCCATTGCAGACACTGGGCACTGAGATGAGGAAAACAGACCTAGTGGAGATGGGGAGAACAAACATGTGAGGCCTTGACACTTCCCTTCTGGCCCACATGTAGGTAAAAGGGACCAAACATACCCTTCCACATGAAATAAAAAACAACAACAACAACAGAAAAACCAGACCCAAAAGACGAAACAACCATTTTCAAAGCACTGGAATCAGGTAATAAAAGACAGGGATCCCTGTGGGATGCTAAAGAAATGAGGTGCTCCCTGTGGGAGCCCACTTTACTGCCCTGAGCTTTCAGGCCACAGCACAGAGAGGGGTAACCCAGGCAAAGCCCAGCAGAGGGGAGATGATAGAGTCCTGAGGGGAGAGGATAGAGTCAAGGGTTTGGGGAAACCAATGCCAATATATTTGGTAGGGCAGAGTCCCAGAGATCTGCAGAGGCGCACCATCATGGGACCACCAGATGTGTGAGGAAACTGCCCAAGACCAAGAAAGAAAGAAATCACCTTAAAGGATGAGAGGAAATAGTGCCTAGCACTCACATAAGTATTGGAATGCTGCCTGTTCCCACTAGCCAAACAGGAAACCTCAAAGGGCATCGGGTAGAGGACTTAGTACTTGCTGTAGTAACGGAGAATAAGGACTCCGGATTAAATGAGGTTCGGATCTTGTCTAACAAATCTTAAAAGCAAGACCAGAGAGGATCAAGAAACTCAAGTGCATCCCAGAACAAATCTCAAGAATATTTGCAGAAATATAAAAATACCCAACACCCAACAAGATGAAATTCACAATATCTGGCATCCAATCAAAGAGTACTAGGCAGGCAAAGAAATAGAAAAATATGACCTATAATGAGGAGAAAAATAAATCAATCAAAACAGACCCAGAACTGATGCAGATGTTAGAATTAGCAGACAAAGAAATTAAAAGTTACCATAACTGTATTCCATATGTTCAAAAAGTTAAGTAAAGATGTGGAAAGCATAAAAAGAACAAATTAAACTTTTAGAGATGAGAACTATAATGTCTAAAATGCAAAACATGCTGGATGGATTAATGGCAGATTCCATGTTGCAGAAGGAAATACTAGTGAACTTGAAGACACAGCAATAGAAACTCTCCAAAATGAAACATATAGAGAAAAAAATAAGAGATTTTTTTTTTGTGGTGGTGATGGTTTTAAGTGTAAAGAGAATCAGTGACATGTGGAACAACTCAAAATGGCCTAATATATGTGTAGTTGGGATCCTTGAAGAAGAGGAGAGAAGGTGGGATTCAAAATATATTTGAATAAATAATGGCCACAATTTTTTGTAAATTTGATGAAGATTATAAACTCATCAACGCAAGAAGTTCACTGAGACTTGATCATGATGAAACCACATGAAGAAAAACCTGAACGAAGGAATATCATAATCAAATTGCTCAAAATTAGTGTTGGAGAGGAAGATCTTCAAGTGGCCAGAGAAAAGTGACATTTTGCATGCAGGGGAAGAATGGCAAAATGTAAGCATATTTCTCATCAGATACCGTACAGGCAAGAAGATGGAGCAACATACTTAAATTACAAAAACAAAAAAGCTGTCAGCCCAAATTCTACACCTACCTACAATATCTCCCAAAAACTGAAGTTAAAACAAAGTCTTTTATTTTTCAGAAAAAACATAACTGAAAGAATTAGTCATACTACAAGAAATGATCAAGAAAATCCATCCAGAGAAAAATGACACAAATGGAAATGTGAGTCTACACAAAGGAATGAAGAGTACTAGAAATGGTAACCACATGAGAAAATGCATTAATATTTGTCTTATTATATTGATCTCGTTAAAAGAAAATTGACCACTTAAAGCCACAACATACTATGCGGGTTCCAACATGTGTGTAAGTACAATGAATGTCAACCTTAGCATAAAGACTGGGAGTGAAGAAATGGAAATGTACGATATCACTTCAGGGTGGACTGCGATAAAGAGATATACTATGAACCCTAAGGCAACCACTAAAATAACAAAACAAAAAATTATAACTAATAAGCCATATAAGGGGAAAAAATGGAATAATAAAAATTATTCAGTTAACCCCAGTGAGGGCTAAAAGGGGAATAAAGAACAGATGGGACACATAGAAAACAAATTGAAGGACCATAGACTCCAACTGAACCATATTAATAATCATGTTAAATATAAATTGACTAAATTAAAAGGTAGATGGATAAAAAGCCAGACTATGCTGCTTACAAGAAGCCCACTTTATGTATAAAGACACGAGCATATTAAATATATTAAAAGTAAAAGGATGGAAAATGGTACATCATCTAAGACCAATCAACCATATACCTGGAGTGGTGATCTTAACATCAGACAGAGTAAGTTTCAAAACAAAGAATATCACCAATGACAAAGAAGGTCATTTCGTGATGGTAAAGGGGTCAACTCATCAAGAGACCATAACAATTCTAAATGTTTATGCATCTCATTATAGGCGTTCAAAATGCATGAAGCAAAAGCTGATAGAATTACAAGAAGAAATAGACAAATCCATAATCACCAACAAAGTTTCCAATAACTTTTTGTCAATAATTGGTAGAACATATGGAAAAAAATCCACAATGATATAGAAGGCTTGAACAGCACCATCAAACAATTTACTTGTCATCAAATATTCCATGCAACAACATAACACACTCTATTTTGAAGTTCACCTGGAACATTTACCATTGTAAATCATAAAACAAGACTCAAGAAAAGTTACAAAAGACATTAAATAAATATTATGATCAATATGCCAATACATTCAATGGCTAGATGAAATGGACCAAGTTTTTGAAAGAAACAAACTGTCAAAACTCACTCAAGCATTCCTTTTCCAACAAAAAAATACAGATGGGATTACAGGAGAAAGTTTCTGTACAAATGAAGAAATGAGCTCTGTATCCATAAAGGCTATAGTGAAAAGCACCCTGAATGGCAGAATTTGTAGTCTGTAACTTTCCATCTACTATCTTTGGGAGAAGAATCACAGATAACACGTGAGGGAACCAAGCCTTCCTGAAAGTGAGAGAACCAAGCCACCAAAACAAAGTCTCCACTCAGCCCAGAAACTCTTTGAAGGCAAGGTCTCCTGGGCCCCAATGTTTTCAGGAGAAACTGCAGCACACAACCACCAGCCCTCCAATCTTAGACCCAAGATTTTCAACTAATAGAAAACTACCAGGACTTCTTCATCATGGGGGCGCAGAAAAGATGTGCCAGCACAACAGGAGAACAGATTGCTAGAGATGACAATAAGGAACATGCTTTTGGAAACTATTTAATACGGGACATGTAGGTTAATTTTAGGAAGTATCTTCTATCGTCTCAACATAATTCAGAAAAATATGATACCATCTGGATTGTTGCCCCCTCCAAACCTCATGTTGAAATGTGATCCCCAGTGTTGGAGTTGGGGCCTTGTGGGAGGTGTTTGGGTCATGGGCGTGGATTCCTCGTGAATGACTTGGTGCTGTCCTGGCAGTAATGAGTGAGTTCTCCCAATAGCCGGTTGTTTAAAAGAGCCTGACACTTTCCTTCTCTGCCTCTCTTCTATTCTTGCCATGTGACACGCCAGTCCCCCTTGTCTTCCACCATGAGTAGAAGCTTCCCGAGGCCTCAACAGAAAGCCAGCAGATGCTGCTGCCATGCAGAGCCGTGGGCCAGAATAAACCTCTTTTCTTTATAAATTAGTCAGTCTTGAGAATTTCTTTACAGTAACACAAAACAGGCTGATACATAGAGTCTCTGCAAATTGAAAGGCAAAGATGTTGAGAATAAACAAACGCCTGTCCTGCCTATGGCCCATCGAAGAGATGGACTGTCCCCAACCCCAAGCCAACTCTTCATCCTGTCCCCTGTTCTGGCCTGACTTGAACTCTGATATTGGCATTGTCTTCTTCAATTGCAGTGTTGCTCTGCCAGGCCTGGCCAGCCAGATCACATACCAGTTCCTCTTGGCTTGACCCATGGCCCCCAAAGACTGGTGCCTGGGATCGCCCACATGTGGCCTGCATTGTCCCCAGCAAACCAGGTGTATTGCCATGTCTTTATTCTTGTACAGGCATTTTTTTTTCTGCCTCCAGAGGCCTCTTGGCTAATCTGCAGGAATTCAAAGACTCAGTTTAATTTCACAACTCGTAGCTAGCAGTTGGGTCTTCATTCTGAGACATGCGACTGAGGCTTAGGAGCTAACTCGTCCCACAGCTGCATGGGATGGGGTTGGCGTCCAAGCCCAGAGTTCTCTGCTTGAGTCTGAAGCCTGAACTCATATCCTGATCCTCGGGTGTCCCTGGCTGTCCCTGCTGTCATTGGGTGCAGCTTTCGAGTTCCTTGGGAGAGGTTAGGACTCATACTCAGTCCCCACAACTATGAGACCCGCTGTCCTGGCACCCCTTGTGGGAAGGGATGTTAACTCCCCAGCCTGCCTGGCCTCAGACCCCTTCGAGGCACTAGGGCAGGTGCCAAGCCAATGTTTGTAAACAAGTCAGGCTCTGACTCTCAGTTGGTCCTATGAGGGGCACTGTGCCAGAACAAAGACCACACTGAACCTCAAACCGCTCAGAGCATCCTTGTGGGGTATCCTGAAATGTCTGCGGCCATTACATTGTTTGAGCCTCCAAACTGGACCGGGCTGAACGGAGCCCTTCCTCTACTCTCTCCTATAAAGCCTAGGTGTAGCCAGGGTGGCAGGCACATGTCTCTGGATCCATCTAAGGCATGTGGAAGGCTTTTTCAGGAAAACGAGAGGGTCTTGGCACAGCCATGAGGATGGAGAGTTGCCATTTGAGCCACATCGTGTCTTCTGAAGAGCCCAACTGGATGAGTCACTAGAAAAGGGGGGACAGAAAGACTATATCCTACTCTCCAGAATGTTCCGTGCTACCTCAGGGAAGGTGTGGGATTGGACTGGGCCTGGTAGCCCTTCAGTCAGGAATTGCAGATCAGGTTCCTGAGTCGGGACAGGCCCAGAGCCCAGCAAATGGAAACTCGGGCCCTGAGTGAGGCCTTGGCCTAGGAAGGAGACTAGGTATCTGCTTCTGAGACTGTGGGGTGACCACACCTCTGGACCCACCTCAGAGCTGGTGAACCAGAAGGCAGACCTCATGCCAGAGCATCCGAGCCTCCAAATATTCAGAGGTCCACTTTGGAGTCTGCTACTGTTGTGGGACTGGGAACTGAGAGTCTCAGGTCATAACCCAGGCCAGCTGGCCTTGTCAGGCATTAGACCACACTCTAGGAGAGCAAGTAAAGTAAGAGAACAGAAACAGAGGCTCCGTGCATGGATAAGCACTGGATGGCTTATAGGGAGCTTTGAAGCACGTTCATGTTGAGTAACTTCTCTGACATTCTTCCTCTTTCTAGTTAGGATTTTTCTTAACTACCCAGGTTTCCAAGAGTCAGGAGCAAGGCCGGGAACAGATCCCAGCTCCCAGATGAGGAAAAGCAGGCTTCAGGTATAGCTCTTTGGGTGGCCAATGTCCTACACGGCAGGAAAGGCTAGTGTATATCCAGACCAGGGTTCTGTGGTTTCTAAACATCACTTTAACCAGTTAGCTAGATGATACCCTTCCCTGCTGTACCCGGCTCTCCTCCACCTCTCTGATGACTCCTCCTCTGCCATCCGACAGGCTCCTCCTTCACCTCATAAACACCCACCATCCTCAGGGCTCAGTCCTAGAAGGCCCAGGTACCTTGTGTTACCTCAGCTCTATTTCCACAAGTCCTTTTATTGCTTTGGCTTTTCCACCTGGATGGGCCAAAAGCATCCTAAACTACATGTACCCAAAATGCCATGGCTTCAAGTGCTCCATCATCCATCCAGCTGTTTGGAACAGAAGCCAGAAAAGCAATTCGAGCTCCACTTCCTCCTCACCCCCATCTCCAGCCAGTGCCCGATCCTGTCCCTTCCTCCTCCAAAGCATCTCTTTGGACCCACTGCTTCTCTCCATGCCCAGCCTTCTCACTCCAATTCAGGACAACGACAACTTCCGATAGCCTTCCTGCAGTAGGTCTTGGGCCACACCCACTGCAGCTGGGGTGACTCCCCAGAACCCAGCTGGGATGGCACCGTTCTAATGTCAAGTTCCTCCAGCAGGGTCCCAACCCACCATGTTCTCTTCCTCCACTGGCAGGAGTTTGTAAGACGCAGGCCCTGCTTCCCACATCCCTTCCCTCTTGGCTCCAGCCCTGACTCAGTGCCTGGCTCTCCCTGGTACACTCCACCACCTCCATGCTGAGGTCTCTGGGATGTGTCATTCTGTAGCTGTTCTCAACCTCCTGTCTCAGTAGGATCCTCCACCCCATTATTCCTGGTCCCAAGGTGCCTCACTCTCATTACTACCAGTTACTTATTGACTTGCCTATGATTTCTTCTCACAAGGGCATGAACCTTACAAGACCAGGACCAGTCCGTTTCCTCTGTCCCTGCACTGGCATTGTGGCCTGCCTGCCCTAGGCAGGAATGAAGACTTACTGATATCAAAGGAATGAATGCCTGAAGCAGTTTGTAGACATCTGTTTCCCTGCAATTTGGTTCATGTTTATTCAGATCACTTCCCATAATTCTCTGCCCATTAGAATTCTCAAAGATTACCTCCTCCAGGAAGTCTTCCTGGATATGCCCTCATCAGCGTTTGCTTCCTCATGTCACTTTCCCTGCTCTTTCTGTTGAGCCTTGGAAACAGGAACTCATGGCTTTTCCAGTTCCCACTGGAGAATGCAGCACTGTCTCAAAGTCTACACTGTGCACAAATACATGCCAAGGGGCCCATGGTGGCCACTGAAGTACCCAAGACACAAAGGCAAGACCTAGGGAAGGCAGGTAGTAATCCCCGCAACACTCTACCAGGATGCTGTGGCCCAGGATAAGGTCATGCACAAGGACTGTTTTTTACCCCAAGGGCTCTGCACATGGTGTCTTGATTGGCTGTGATTTTTCTGAAAGCATTTATAGTCTTTTGAAGTATTTATAATTGTAGAGGAGGTTGGGGCAGGGACTCCCCTTTGGCGGTGGTTAGCTGTTTCCGAGGCTGAAATTAGAATTTGGCAGGATAGTCACGGTGGGCGGAGTTGAAGGTCAGAGGTGAAATTCCTCTTGTTCCATAATGAACGTTAATGAAGTGATAGGGCCAAACAGCGGACTTGGCAGGGAACACTTCAGCCAGTGAAGAGAGACTGAGTGGCAGGCACCGTGTCCACACCGGCGACAGGAGCGTATGTCTTCCTGCCTGGAGAAAGGCTCGAGGTCATTCAACACATTCAGTTTCTCAAAAGAGAGTAGGTGACTGCAGAAATCATGATGCAAAGCATCTATTTTTTAAAGTATGTGAAAATCTCCACTTGTTAACCTTCCTTTAAGGAAAGCAAGGGCCTGAAGCAAAAAACATCACAGAGCAAAGCCTGGAAACTGGTGCTGGTGCAAGTTCCGTGGTAGGGGGAAGGAGCAACACCCTCATACCCCTCACATCAGCCTTTAGCCTGCCACCTGGCAGCCTGTGTCCCCAGCCTGCTCTGCTGGGAGAGTCAGATGACTCCCTTGGGACAGCAGGGAGGTGGACTGGGCAACTCAGGGTGCAGAAAGGGTGTGGATGGAAGCTTCCATGGCAGGAGGACAGGAAGCACCAGGGCCAGAAGCACCACCTGCTATGGGTTGAATTAGCCGTCCCCTCACATTCTTGTGTTGAAGTCCTAACCCCCAATATCTCAGAATGTGACTTTATGTGGGAACGTGGCCTTTACAGATGTAATTACGTAAGATGAGGCCATATGGAGGATGGTTGGCCCCAAGCCAACATGCCTGGTGTCCTCATGAGAAGTCAGCCCTGTGAAGACACAGGGAGGAATCATGTGAGGGGGAAGGCAGAGATCGGGGTGATGCTTCTACAAGCCAAGGAATGCCAAAGACTACTGACAACCACTGGGAGCTGGGCGAGGCCTGGAACAGACTCTACCTCACAGGCTCAGAAGGACCAACTCTACTGGCACCTGGATCTGACTTCCAGTCTCCAGAACTGGGAGATGACACCTCTCTGTGTGAGCCGCCCAGTCTGTCAGACCTCCTTACAGCAGCCACAAAACTGATCCCCCACCTGCGAGGCTGTGTCCAAGAGAGAAGAGGTCGTCTGGGGTCTCCGGAGAGGAGACTGGGCTGGAGAGGAGGTCGTGGCCAGGCAGAGGGCTATCCTGATGTGTGAGCAAGTGACTGGAATGGTGACTGGCTCACCTGGCTGGGGTATACGTCCAACCTGACAGGAAGCAGCATGGCCACAGCACGGTCAGCAAGGGTACCCGGTGGAGGGAAGTTCCATCCTCTGAGCTGACGGGGCCAGCGGGATCACCTGCTGCTCCTGCTATCTGGATCCATAGACCCACCTGGACACTATGTGTCCCCCAAAGGTCTCACATAAGCCTGAGAGTGCTTGGCTGGGGATGGGACCACCATGACACCATTATGCACATATCCCTGCCCCACACGTCCACCTGGCATTCTGATGATGGGGCTGCCCCTCCGAGGGAGAGGTCCTGGGCCTCCAGGCCTCTCCATGTTAGAGGTGGCCTCTTTCAGTGGACATGTGAGACACCAGATGTGTATTCTTACCCAGGCTGTGGCTGGGGACAGGCCCACCCACATTCTCAGAGGGGAGCACATCTCAGCCTCAAAGCCCTCTCTGGCCTAGCGGGATCCTGGCCTATCTTTCCTTCCCCTATGAGTCTCCCACCAATCTCCCGTGAAGACTCCCATCTTCCCCCAGGCTCCTATGGCTGGGCCTTTTCCTCTACCCACAAACCCACCTACAATCCTAGCTCAGAACACCCCAACCTAACTCACCCTGAATGAAACTCTTCCTCCTCCACACATCACAGCACCTTGTCCTTCCCTCTTTTATTCCTTTTTACCATTGTTGAATCTACTTAAACACAAGCCTTAATTCTTCCACTGAATCGGAGCCTCCTTAAGCAGGAACAGGGTCTAATTGCCTTTTAATCAACCACAGTTTCCTGTTCACAGAATGCTTCTTGAGTTAAGCCCTCTCTGGATTATGAATTCGTTCTGAGGCAGGACCATGCTAACTCTCCAGTACCCATTCGCACAGCCCCCCTGAACAATGCTAGCGATGGACCTCTTGCATTAGGGGCGACACATTCTAAAGGTAGGAAAGCTCACTGTACTGTGAGAAGATCTCTCTCTTCCTCTTTCTCCCTCTCTGCCCTCTTCCTCTCTCTCTCTCTCCCTCCTCCCTTGCTCTCTCTCGCTTTTTTTGCTCTCTCTGTTTATTTTACGATTTTAAAATCGTCTGTCTCTTGGGAGCCTGCTTATTGGTGCGACAGACTCCTACAATTTAGAGAGAGCTTCTACACACTCACACCCTCTGTTGTATTTCCAGGGACAACACTCCACTTGCTGGCCCATCTCTCGCCCAGCCTGGCTTTCCCACCTACTCACCTCTAACACTCCTGGAGACCAACTCTGCTCTACAGAAGGACCCTGGAGCTCAACACATGCTCTGTGTGAGGTCAGGGGGACGCAGAGCAAGCTGGAACTGTCACCTCCTTCCTTTCCGGACCTCACACTTCTGCTGGTGCTGCAAGCTTATTCTTGGAAGCACCTTCTCATTACAGATGCAGATGGAGCCTGAATCAGCTCAGACCTCTGAGCGTTGCTCTCCCTAAGACCGGCATTGCTACTGAGCTGTACTTTCACAATCCTGGGAGGGTATTGCTTTTACTTTTAAGCAAAAACCACAGCATTTCATAGGGAAAAGCTGAAGGGCCTCAGCTTTACTAGTACAATAAACTTAATGTGGCAAAACAGAATGATGATTATCATGAAATGTTCATATCCTTCATTAAAGAGAGCACGGGAGCCCCCGGGAAGGATGGTGGAGGGCAGGGCTGATGAGAAATGTCCCTAGTTCCAGACCTCCCTATGAGCTGTGCCCAGTTTCAGTGTCCTCGGTTTCAGTGTCATAGAGCACTCATTCCTATTCCTACAAGAAAAGGCTGCATGCCAGCCGGGGAGAATGGGGTACAAAGGCAACTCGCACAGTGGACAAAGGACAGATACCTTGCCCGGGCACTTCAGGGCTCAGAGAAGACCAGAAAATCATTGTCAGAATTCTTTTTTGTTTTTAATAATGTAGCTTTCTTTTTCAATTGTGGTAAAATATACACAACAACATTTAGCATCCTAACCATTTTTAAGTGTAAGTTTAGGGGCATTAAGTACATTCACATTGTTAGGCAACCATCACCTCCATCCATCTCCAGAGCTTTTTTTAATCTTCCCAAACTGAAACTCTGTAACCATTGAAGACCACCTCCCCACTCTCCACTCCCCCCAGCCCCTGGATCTGTCATTCCACTTTCTGCCTCTATGACTTTGAGTACTCTAGGCACCTCATATAAGTGAAATCCTATGGTATTTTGTCTTTTTCAGTTTTTTTATTTTTGAGTCAAAGTCTCACTCTGTTCCCAAGGCTAGAGTGCAGTGGCACAAGCACAGCTACCACAGTCTGCTGGACCCAGATGTTCCTTCTGCCTCAACCTTCCAAGTAGCTGGGACTACAGGCATACTCCACCACACCTGGCTAATTTTTTTGATTCTGTTATAGAAACGAGGTCTCGCCACGTTGCCCAGGTTGGTCTTGAACTCCTGGCTCAGACAATCCTCTCACCTCAGCCTCCCAAAGTGCTGGAATTACAGGCGTGAGCCACACCATGCTCAGCTTGATATTTGTCTTTCCGTGACTGGTTTATTTCATTTAGCATGATGTCCTCAAGGTTTGTCCCTATTGTAGCAAATGCTAGCATTTCCTTCCTTCTTAAGGCTGGATAATATTCTGTTGTGTTACCGCAGTTTGTTCATCTATCAGTGGACATTTGGGTTGCTTCCATCTTTTGGCTATTGTGAATAATGCTGCTATGAACATGAGTGTGCAGATCATTTCTTTGAGTCCTTGTTTTCAGTTCTTCTGAGTATTTATTAAGAAGTGGAATTGCTGGACCATATAGTAATTCTATGTTTAATTTTTTTGAAGAACTATCATACTATTTTCCATAGTGGCTGCACCATTTCATCGTTGCCTCAATTCTTGATTTATACCTCAAACATACCATCATTCTGTTATAATATTATTTTTTTTTAAATGTATATGAACATTTTGTTAAAATATAGGCCGGGTGTGGTGGCTCACTCCTGTAATCCCTGCACTTTGAGAGGGTGAGACTGGAGGATTGCTTGATCCCAGGAGTTGGAGACCAGCCTGGGCAACATAGCAAGACCTCGTATCTACAAAAAAAATTGAAAAATTAGGTGTGTGTGGTGGTGCACTTGTAATTGCACATACTTGGGAAGCTAAGGCAGGAGAATTGCCTGAGCCCAGGAGGTTGAGGCTGCCATGAGCCATGATCGTGTCACTGCACTCTAGCCTGGACAACATAGTGAAACATCATCTCAAAAAAATAAATAAACAAATAAAATGTGTTGTCTTTACATTGCCTATTTTGCTTTAATGGATAACAAATTAATTTTTGAAAATATTAATGGTCAGCAGAAAATAATTATTTATAAGCATGGAATATATATTGATTTATAATTTATTTTTCCTGATCAGTTTTAAGTCTAAATTTTAAAAATAAAATGTGTTTCAAATTTAATTGTATAGCCCTATTTGTATATTTAAGATTAATTTACTATAAGAAGTTTTACTTGGATCACAGTAAGCACACCCTAATTACTATGTTGCTAATACCTTCTTAACTTGATTCTATTTATAATTTTGAGATGCTTATTTTCAAGGTTTTATTTGCATTTAGCATCTTTAATCCAAAGTGTTCTTGGGATTTTTTAAGAACAACTAATTTAAGGTCAAATCCACAGAAATTAAAATGGTAGATCCAACTTCTGCTTTCAGCAAGGTTGACTAAGGGGGACTATATTTATTCTCCCACCTGGAACAATAAAAACATCAAACAAAATATATGGATAAAAAGTTTTCAAGACATTAAGCATCAAGCAACGAAAAATAGGGACCCTTGAGAAATGGGAAATAAATGAGAGATAACCCCACACTTGCTTCAGTTTTTGGCATGGAGAGAATTTGCATGATGTAGGGAAGGGAACTTAGGGTCTCTCTGAACTGAGGAGATGGCATTGAAAGCATGGGCAGTTAAAGATGCTAAGAGTGCGGGGCAAGCACCGTAGAGAGAGAGCTTCAGACAGACAGACAGACAGAGAGAGAGTGCTTTACAGAGACAGAGTGCTTCTCAGAGACAGAGAGAGAAAGAGAGAGTGCTTCAGAGTGAGAGATAGAGAGAGAGTGTGTGTGTGTGTGTGTGTGAGTGTGTGTGTGTGTGTGTGTGTGTGTTTCCGATAGAGAGAGCATGTGTACTCCAGGGATCTGCAGTGGATCCCCCTCAGTCTTCAGCTGAGTGTAGATCTTCATATCATGTGTGGAAACTTCTGGAGGACAGATTTAGAGAAACTACCATCTGAAAGGTGTAGAGAGGTGGAAAAAAGAACTCTATGAGGAGCTCATACAGAACCAGAAACTGTTCCTGTTACCAAAGCCAAAGTGGAAAGCAATCCAAATTCATGGGAACTCAGGAAGAGTACTCAGAAGGGCTTTTCTCAGTAATGATGCAAAATTAACCTCCAACTAAACATCAGTCAAGTCTTACCTAAGATAGCTCAAACTAAGACCCAAATAGAGTGATCTGTTTCCAAATAACTTAACTGTATGTCAGAACAAAGCTCAAAAATATTTACAAGAATACACAACAAGGTGAAACCCACAATGCGTGGCATCCTATCAACAGTCACCAAGCATATAAAGAAGCAGGAAAACATGACCCATGGTAAGGAGAAAATTCAATCAGCCAAAACGGACACAGATCACACAATCACAGACAAAGACATTATGGTTATAATTATCATAATACTATAAGAGAATGATTGGCAGTAGTGGGAAACTGCTGGGAGGGGAGCAGGGAAGTAGGACTGGCAGTAGTGGGAATCTGCCTGGAGAAGAGGGGGCACACCTCATTAACAAGGGTGCCCGCATAATGAACATTTGTGTACCTAACCCTGAATTGTACCCCACATCTTTAAAATTAAAAATTAAAAAACTAAGCTATTATAACTGTGTTCCATATTCCCAAGAAACTAAAAGAAAGTTTGAGCACATAGCAGAGACCCAGAAGATCTAGAAAAAATAAAAATTGAACTTCTGGATATAAAAACTACAATATCTGAGATGAAAAGTACACTGGGTGGGATGAAGAGCAAATTCGATTTTGCAGAAAGAAAGATGAATGAAGCCTGAAGATATAACAATAGAAATTATCCTTTATGAACCACAGAGACTTCAAAGACTGAAAACAGAAACAGAGCATCACTGGACTGGGGGAAGCTTCTCGCAACCTAACAAACATGTAACATGAGACCCCAGAAGACAAGACTGAGAAAGAGGAATAGGAAAAGGAAGAGGAGAAATCACAGCCAAAGTTTTTCCAAATTTTCCATCTATGAACCCATAGATTCAAGCAAATTAATGAACTGCAAGCCTAAAAAACATAAAGAAAATTGCACATTACTTAAAACCAGTGAAAAGAGGAAATCTTAACTCAGTCAGAGAGAGAACACACAGAACATACAGAGGGAGAAAGACAAGAAGGACAGGAGACTTCTCATTAGGAAAAGTGTGAACCAGAAGACAAAGGAGCAAGATATGACTTTCTAATAGATAAGAACGGACTGGAAGAAAGACTATCATCAGAGAATTCCATCTTCCAAAGATAAAAGTAAAAGGAAGATTTCTGTTGACATGCAAAAGCTGAGAAAATGTATCTCCTCATGTGAACTCCCAAACATGCTAAGGGCAGTCTTTTGGGTGGAAGTAAAATGACAGCAGATGAAAATATGGATCTGCAACAAGGAAGAACACCAAAAATGATAACTGTCTGGATAAATAAATAAAACATGTCTTAAATTATGTTCATGTCTTTAAATTAAAAATAATCACACTGCCCTATGGGTTTATAACATACATAGAAACAAAATGTAAAACAGCAAAGACTCAGAGGGAAATAGAAGTCTACTGGGGTAAGGGACTTATACCATATGTGAAGAGCTATAATGTTACTTAAAGCTAGGATGTGATGAAACATTGTATACTATAAGCCCTAAAATGACCACCAAAATAAATAACATAACACTTATAGCAAATAAGGCAAGCAAGCCCACCAGGGAAGCAAAATGGAATTATTTCAACATAGAAGGGGAGAATCCAGCACAGTTCCTTGGTAGTCAGGGTGGTAGGGTGTGTGGAGATTCTTACCTAGTTGTTCCTATTTTCTCAGGAAGCAGGGAGCCAGGTTATTAAAGGAGAGGGGGCACTCCCTTGTCCATTTGGTGCATAAAAGCTAGTTACTACCTGCCCTGCACCAAGCACTGTTCTAAAACCTGGGGAGGAAGCAGTACATGAACCAGACAGAAGTCCCCGCCCAGACGGAGTTCGCATTATGGGGGTAAATAGACAAAGGAATAGACAAGAAGATGGGACAAGTGCAGTAAAGGCAAAAAGGACAGGAAAGGAGCAGGAGGGTTGCAGGCTTGCACCTCCCTCCCTTAGAATCCTTTGAGGGGGGCTGTGCTCGGTGGCTCAGCCTGTAATCCCAGCACTTCAGGAGGCCAAGCCCGCAGGTTCAAAACCCACCCTGGCAACTTGGCAAGACCTCGTCTCTACAATAAATCAAAAATTAGCTGGGCATGGTAGCACGCCTCTAGTTCCACCTACTCGGAAGGCTGAGGCAGAAGGATCTCTGGAGCCCAGCAGGTCGATGCTGAGGTGGCTGTGAGTGTGCCACTGTATTCCAGTCTGGGCAATGGAGTGAGACTCCAACTCAAAAAAAAAAAAAAAGAATCCTTTGAGGGACTTGAAGACAGCCTAGGGCCCCGGACTCCGATGTGGCTGCTAGAACTCGGCCTGGTGGCCAGGGGGCAGGTGGAGGTGGTTAGCCAGTGACTGGGTTGGGAGATGGAGGGTAAGGATGAGGTGGTGGTCCTGGCTGGGCCTACAATGCTCTGGCCCTCCTTGTTCCTGTCTATGGTACTGCAGAGGCTGGGCAAGGAGGAGGCATATCTGGAACCCCTGGAGTTTCTAGGTGCTGTCTGGGCTCCTGCTAGGGAACAGGGGGTGGGGTAGGAGCTGAAGCTGTGGGAAAAATCTGAGAAGTGTCCTGTGAAGTTGCTCAAGGAGCCCACGATGAACTGGAGGGAAGGGTCGGCCTCAGGGTCCACTTGACTAACTGGGGACAAATAGAGAGAGAGATCATGTCATGTGTTTTTCTCCAGACAGAAGCATCTGTGTCTATACCAGGTGAGGGGGTGAGGCAGAGGTTCTGAAGGGCAAGGGAGGTCGGTGAGGCAGGATGATGATGGAATCTGTGGAATCTCGGCTGAGGAGGGAGGGCAGTGAGGACACGGAGAGGGAGGGACTGTAAACAGGTAGACCATCCCAAGGCCAGAGTTCATGCATTAAACAGAGTGAGTCGGAAAGAACAGGTGAGGTCAGTAGCACCTGGGACCTGGCAGGGGCAGCTGTTCTTGGGAGTGACCAGATCGGCTAATGAAGGGGTGAGGCGGGATGACTGGGGAAAGGAGGCTGAGATGAAAGGAGCCCAGGCCATAGGCAGATGCATCCACAATATTGAAATTCAAGAACTAAGAGAAGAAGTGAGCCTGGGAGAGCAGGAGTGAGCAGGGGTGAGTGTGGTTGAGGAAGGAAGAGTGCTGGAGTTAGAGGAGGGTGGTGAGGAAGGGCCTGGGGAGAGTGGAGGATGAATCATCTAGAAGCAGCAGGAAGGACATTTGCCACATCTCCAGGTCTGGGGAACCGAAGTGAAGGAAAGAAAACAGCCACCACCTGAAAGGGCTGCAGGGACCTCTACCATGAAGGGGAAGCAAGAAGGTGAGGAGACCTTCGGATGACAAGTGCAGACAAGAACTCCAGAAACTGAAGGAGAGAGTGTGCAGATGGACTCTCCTGGGTTTTTTATGGCACGATGGAATTGGACCACACAATCTCCAAGTCATATTGTGGTGCTGAGGCTGGGAGTGTGAAGGGAAGGGGATCAAGGGTCTCACTAGGGTACCCAGGGCTATGGAGACCTCACTCCTGCTAAGGAGGAATGGAGGCTGGGGTAGGAGCTCTGTAACCAGGGACACTCAGAGGCACTCACTACGAGGTGACATTTGTTGTCATCTTAACACAGGGTGAAATTGTGCAGAGGTGGCTCATGGGCCTGCAGGCCATAGATGTGAGTCCCTTAGGAGTTGATGCTCTAGGCAGTCACCTCAGGGACCAATGGCAAGAGCATATGCCACACGCCAGCAGCAGCTAGGTGTGAGAATGTGTCATCTTCAATTCCATACCAATCCTGTGATGTTAAGACATGAATATCCTCACCTTACAGATGGAGGAACTCAGGCTCGGGGCATTGAGCCAACTCCCTCAAGTTACCTAGCTAGTGTCTTACCTCCAAAACTTAGTTTTGCCCTCTCTACAACCTCTTATTCTGAGTCAGGCACTGTGAAGCTGAGTAGGTCATTCAAAAAACTACACCTGGTTATCTTTGCCCAAAAGCCGAGTACTGCATCACACAGATATGCACGAAAACTTTAAAAGCCCTTAAAATAGAAAAAATCCTAAACCCCTGAGTATGTATGTCCTGCACAGGAAAGATAAAACCAAGTTCTACTCAGACAGAGAAGTTTGTTTAAAAGTACACCACTACTCAGGGCATAATGAGAACCCGAGTTATTCACTTTTCCCAACATCTGTAAAATATAGGTTTTACTATCTACCTCCCAGGATTGCTATAAGGAAGTCCAAATCAAAACACACCAGCGACATTATATTTCAAATACTAAAGAACTATACAAATATAAAGAGAAGATAATGCATTGTGAGTTTATGGAAATGAAGGCAAGAGGAGAAAAGAAAATGAAAAATGAAGACAAGCAAACACACTAAGACAGAACTAGATCTTGCCACATATCTCCACCATCCAGCTGCCGGGAGAGTCAGGCCCCCAAGCCCATTAGGACACTCCGCAGGGCACAGGGAGAGTCTCACAGCCGCTGTTCTGCAATAGAATCTTTTCTTCCAAGTTTCTTTAATCTCATTTTATCCAGAAGAGGTACATGGTCAGAGCTGCATGATGAAGGGATATGGAAGAGCAAAGACAAAATGGGTTCAATTGAATGAATTTCAGTGATAATATAACATGCCAACTGAGCACCCTCCGAGAAACACTAGCACAAGAAATTTAAAGCACCAATTTAATCTCCATGAAAATTGTCCCTATCAGTGATTAACGAAAGTCTAGTTGGAAAGAGACATCAGTTCCCATTTTTTGTTGTTCTTAAAAGCATTTACTCACAAAACCATTAGGTGCAGGCAGTTGGGTTCTTAGAAAGTGGGATGATGGAAAACAAAATCCCTCAATGTATTCAAACATTCTGCTGGGCTTCTCTAGCAATTGTCCTCTGTTCACAGACAAATGCAACCAATTAATTAATGTACATTGTTGCTTTTCCTAAAGCAAATTCCTATCTCACTTTTCTTAAGAGATCCCTAAAATCTCTGAATTTTTGTTTTTGGTCTCTTTTCCTTCTCTGTCTCAGTTTTAAATAAAAGTAATTTAATGAATTAATTGTGACTCTGAGTGACTCTGTATAATAATTGTCAAATAATTTGTCTTATAATTAAAATTTTCATCTGTTACACAGCTCAAAGTTTCAAATAGTTACAAATTATGTATGAGCTAATAAATTATAATAAATTAGAAGATTATGGCACCAGTAAGACTGATGAAGATACCAAAAACAAAACCTCCAGACCATCTACACTGAAATATATACTGTTAATCTGTGTTTGAATTGCAAAGAGTTTTAAAATCTAAATTTATAAAGACCATTTAAAAAGCAAAGAAAAATACTAGATAGCTTTCTAGTCCTTGAATTACTGTCTTAATCATTTTTAATTGATTTGTAAAATATACTGACTTATACTTGTATTTTATGAAATTTATTTGTACACCCCTTTATGAGAATTATTTTGAAATAGCCTTTCAATTATTTCAGTTCCTACAGGGAGGGGGCAGAAAAAATGGTGAGACAAAAAAAAAAAAATCACCTATTGGGTACAATGTGAACAGATCGGGGGTGGATACACTTAAAGTCCAGACTTCTTTGCCACTGCACAATGCAACCACGTAACCAAAAACTACTTGCACCCCCTAAAGTTATTGAAATATATATTTATATTCTCCATTGTTAAGTGAAAATGGTTAAATTTCTGAATAGCAGCAGACTTTTTTTTTACATGACTTCGTCTGACATCATGAAAAATCTGCACCATGATCAATCCTGAAACACTCGTGCACTCACTGCTTGTGTTCCAGAGGGCATTCTTCTGACACGCATTCATATATATATATATATATATATATAAAACCTAGGATCAGAGCCTGAGGTGAGGATGTCAATGAGTGAGATGATGTAGCCAGGCGCCAAGCAGAGGGCGTCTGTTTTAGAGAGTCGGTTTTCATGTGAGAACGTCAGGGCCGGCAGCTCAGTTCACGAGAGACAGAGCTGACACTAGGCCTTCCCTTTCTCTCCCTGATGTGGTTGTGGCCTCTGCACCCTGCAGGAGAGCGGTGACCAGCTTCTGATGGCTTTGACTGCCATCCTGCAAGAGGCCCGCAGGGAGCTGTCCTCTTCAGCACTACTCTCTAGCGGCAAGACTTGGGCACCCAAATCTGAGAATGCAGCTTGACTTTTAGAAAAGATAGGCTGACAAGGGTGTGTAGACTAAGGATCCAGGTGATCTACCCCAGATGGGCAGTCAAAGGGGAAGCTGTCCCCTTGATATGGCCACATGGTGACATTCAGGTCTGTCTGACCCCAGAAATCAAAATCAAATAAGGGATCTTGCTTTAGAGCACAGGCAGGATTAATTTGTACTCATGTGCTAATGAAAAGTCGAAATGTGTTACCTTACCACTTTAATGATCTCCAGTAGCATCCTTCTGACTATGAATCCAATATCTGCCTCATTCTAGAAATTGTCACTGTGGTTTCGTATTGGCAACACTGTATCTGGCAGAGCCTCCCATGAAACCAAGGGTCACTCAGGCTTAAATAGTGTGGGGTTGCCCAGCAGCAAGGGGTTCGCTGTTACACGGATGCATTCAGTAATTAGGACCTGTACTCTTGTTTTATCAATGGTGACTCACAATGAAGGACAGCAGACAGAATAAAAGGACTGAAACCTTCCATTGAAAGACTTATTCAGGTCATTCTAGATCTCTTCATTAGGTTTAATCTCCAGCTAAAATTCACAGGAGGAACAGCATGAAGATATTGCTCACAGGTTTAAGTGTTTGATTAGGTAGAAAATAGAGTAAAAAATAATAAGATTTGTAATACCATGGAATGATAATAGATGCAATTTGCTGCAGACTAGGAAATAGTGTGCAAATAACAAGTTGTCAGAACCATACAAGAGGCAATTAGTTTTTTCCTTATTCTATTCCCCTTGGCAACATGGTTATAGATATGAAAAAACAATATATTGAATGTCCACTATATGCAAGACCTAACAGCACCCAATATCTTTCCACAAATAACCCATAGCCTATTGCAGAAGCAGAAGGAATGCTATAATGTAGACCGGATGACATGATCATAGATTTTTTAACAAGTTCTCTGAACCATTACCTATATTTTGGATCCTAAGATAAGGTCTATTTGAGCTAACCACGCTACTACCCTCTCCCCTACAACTTGACCTTAATATTATTTTTTAAAAACTTAAAAACTCATTGAATTTTAAGAAGTATCGATATAGTTCACATTCAACTACATATTCTGGGATCCCCTACAATTTATACTGTTTTATAATCGACCGTGGGGTTTTTCAAATTCATTTTCCATGATATCTTCAGGATAACCCTGTAAACTATAATACTCATTTATATTTGAAGAGATCAAGGTTTCCTCTTCAAGTCGAATGACTCACATGTTCTCAGAGTAACACAGCAGTTGGCGGGTTCACATACACACACACACACATAGTAGTCTCAGCCCTATTGAGTCTTTTCTCAACATAGCAGCCAGAGTTAGTCTTTCAAAATTTGAGTCAGGTCATGTCACTTCTCTGTTCAAACCCTTCTCATTTGAGAGTAAAGACCAAGGTCCTTACAATGACCTACTGGGTCCTGACCTTATTGGATCCTCAGGACCTTCCGTCTTCATCCTCCTTCACTCCTGGACTCACTCTCTTTGATGCAGCCAAACTGGCCTCCTTGCCGCACCTCAAACTCACTCTGGGCTCAGAGTCTTTAAGCTTCCTATTCTTTCTAGAATAGTCTTCTCTCAGATATTTGTATGACTTGACTCTCACATCCTTCAAATATCTGTGCAATGTTTGCATGATCTTCCTAATAATCCTATTTAAAAGTCACCCTGGAAGCAATTTATATCCCTCATTTTTACCCATAGTACATGTCACCTAATAAAATATGAAACTTACTTGTTTTCTGTCTATCTACCTTGTCTATAATATAAACTCAGCGAGTACAGATATTTGTTTTTATATATGTACACAGACATGAATCTAGAAACTCAGACAGTGATACTTGTCAGTAATGTACTTAATAAACATTTTTTAAGTGAATGAATAAATGGATATAATTTATAAGGAAAAGCAGCACCATGTCGTATATAAAGTTGCAGATCTTTCTATATTTACTTAATTTCGTATCAGGTGAATTTTCTCATGCTATTAAATATTCCTCCAAAATAAAAATTTCAATGTTTGTAATCTGTTTTACAATACTGATTAACCTGATTTATTTAGTCATTTCTCTACATTGGGGAATTTGGATTGCTTCACACTTATAAGTAATTCTGGAAACAATATCCATCCAGCCATGTACTTACTGAGTGTTTAGTGTGAGCTATGTGCTGTGTTTGGTGTTGGGGCTGCAAGAGCAACTAGAATCCAGTTCCTCTTGTGAAGCTCTTAGGTAGGCAGAAGAAAGAGAACAGTATGATTTAAGTATGATGTGAGAGAAAAGTATGGACTGTTTGCATTAGGAAAAGTTATTCAAAGCTTTGTTACCCTATAGGTCACTGAACTGTGGTCACTATTTTCTATTTTTATTTTTACTCCTCAGATTGAATCTTTTCTCTTTTTTCTATCTTCATCTTCACCAACCTTTAATCTACTGGCTCAAGTCTGCTATTAAGCCTATCTAGTGAAATTTTCATTTCAGATATTGTACCTTTCATCTCCCAAAGTTATATTGTTTTAAATACTCTCTCAAAAATTGTATCAAATCAAGGTACTGCTCTTAAAAAAACCTAAAAAACCCTAAACATATGGCTGATTTGCCAATAAGTCCCTTGACTGCTGCCGGGACATCCTTGTTATGATCAACATAATAAGAGAGAAGATAAGGTTACTGAGACACTCTCCACTATCCATTGAATAAGAGAAAAAGGAAAGCTGAGAAAATGGAGATAAATCAAAGGACAAAACTGTTGTTGCTGCTGTTGTACGGGACTATTCTATTTTGCAGAATGTGTCCATACTGTCTCTATGTATGCTGATATGCAAAGCAGGCAGATATAATGGTGAAGACTGGCTTATAGTTGTGATTGTAATAAAACTGATAAAAGGGATTGTAACCAGCAGATTAAATGAAAGCTGTTGGCTGGTAAATCTTCACAGCTCAGTCGATGCAACAGTAAGACGTTTCATCAATACATTTCGATCCAGTGCAGGAATCCCATCCTGGAGATATTCTGAGAATAGACCTATAATGCTGATGCTTCTTGTTATAATGATGCCGACAGAATTTAACAAAAAGGAAGTTATGATATTTTGCATATTTTTATAATAAACAATATACCTAGATAAGAGGATACATTGAGAATGACTTAACTTGCACTCTGGTTATTCAGTATGAATATTTCTATAAACTATGATGGAAGTGCAAAACATGATTAGAAGATATAAAATATATAGAAAGCTGCATACATAAAAGCAACCAGAGTATACTTCTACCAGTAAAACAGTGATATTCACTATTCTTTTCCGTCATTCCAAGACTCCTATTTAAAACTATTTTTCTAATTCAAAAAGCTCTTGCTTATTCTTGTAACAATAATCAAGACCCCATGCTGAAGCCTTCAGCCCTTACTCCATGGACATCAGGATCAACTTAGTGAGAACTTTTCACCCCAAAGCCAAACCAGAACAATGCTTCCTTGCTGTGCACCCCACACACCCACAATACTAGATAGCGTTTACTAGCAGTGAAGGAGGACTTGCGATGGCCAAAGATCTCTTTGCTCCAGGCTGGCCCATTGCAGCATATTCTAAACAGTTCCCCTTCCAGACAGGAAATAGGTCTCTCCTTCCAGACAATTCTACATAGAACTACTGCCGCATTGTTTCCCCCAGTTTTTTGAATCCCAAGCTTCTTCAATGGCACCTGTGTCTTTATTAAGACAAAACTGAAAGAGTGTGGGTGGTTTTGAAGACTTAGGAAGGAAGACTCTTATGCTATTTCCAGGGGGCTAATAATAATTGGCCCTCAAATCTTCCCCAAAGAATGAGAATGCCTTTGAGGATATAAATGGATTAGAATTCCCCCAAAAGAAAAGACTGGTAAGAGTGACATTTCCAGTTTCTATTGTTTGAAGAACAGAATGTGTTTCTTTTTATCCTAATATAAGAGTTAATGCAACACTATAATAAAAAACAGAGGTGGAATTTCTTCTTTAAGGGAATTTCAAAGGGATACAATCTCCTTTTGAAAAACTGGGATGACTTATAAGTGGAACCTGCTCAAGACATAGGGCGAGCTGGTTTTTAAACACACCCAACACAAGTAATTCACCTGACAGCTAAGTGATCTGTCCAAATGCAAATGGATGGCACGGATCTTCAAGGTTACTTCTGTCAGCATGAGAACTATGAGAAAAATTCACCTTTGAAAGTCTCCGTTTTGCTATTTGAAAAAGAACTTTGCCAGTTCAGTCCTTTTCTACTTTCAGAGCTACACAAATTAATTCCAGTCTTTTGCAGAGGTGAAGGAAATTTCTCTAATAAAAAGTCATTGATGTTTTCACATTTTTCATCATCTTTAAAAAAAAACTATACCACAATATTTTATGAAGGCTAATTTAATGGAATGTCATGTTATTGATTTTACAATGTGAATCCAAGGATAGAACAGCCTGATTTTTTTTGATAATAAAAAGCAGAGTTTTAAACATTGAAAAAAAGGAAAAAGTAAAATGTTATGGTATATTAGTTTTATGGTACATAGATGTAATTATTTTTAAAAAGAAAAATAAACTGATCAGGATTTCTCAAACTTGAAGAATATATTAATCCATTTAAGAAAAAAAATTTTTTTACAGGTATTCGGCATCATCTTACATTATTTTTACTATAATGTCACTTGAGTGTGAATAAATATAAACCAAAATATTGGTCTTTTACAATACAATAAGAATAAAAATAAACATACATAATCAGAAAAGATCAAGTGAAAACCATTAAGGTGCATATTTACAACACCAAGCTAACACAGTGGTTGACACTGTTATGCTAAGATTCATCTGTATCTTGCAATGAGAGTGTAGCACTAAGTGTCATGGTGCCCCTTCTTGTGGGCTCTGCACACACATGATTCTTTGGGAAAGGCTGTTTCTCTCCTGACTGTTTCCTCTGGACTTCGCCTGGTATAAATGCATTGTGTATTCACAGTCAGGCTTTGTTTTTCACCTTTCACCTTGGACAATTAAATAGGGACTCATCTTGACTATGAACACAAGTGCAAACATAGGGCTGAAAACATGGCTCTGTTGGTTAAAAGTTAGCCATCTAGTTGTTACAGAGCATGAAGGTAAAATTCTAAAACTCTGCTAGAGAATAATTCTGTGACTCTGGCTTGACCAACATCGATGCAGTTGCTGGTCCTTGTTCTAGGCAAAACCAATCTTTGAAATATGGCACTGGTTGTGAAATCAGGTTTTCAACTTTTGCCTTGATTTTCACTTTTTTGTAGAAAATTGTCCCCATTTGCCACCAAGAAAATGACTGGTTACCCTCCAGATCCCACATGAATGTCACTACTTCTGTAGAATCTATGACAGTGCACATCTGAGTACACACACACACACACACACACACACACACACACACACACAAACACACACACACAAACACAAACACACACACATGAGGTTAATCATCACCTGCTATGTAATTCCACAGCCCTTTGTATCAACTCCTGGGCAGCATTTTTCACCAATGCTTATTTCCTCCATCTCCATCTCTCCCAGGTTTTCAATCTGTGAGCCTGAGCTCTTCATAAACTCAAGAACAAGGAGCCCTGTTTCACTCATTTCACCAGAGCCCAGAGTTAGCCAGCCCTCAGAAAATGCTAAATGAATAAACCATTGTGATAAATAAGTGTTTTTAAATTTTGAGAAGAAACCAGAAAATAAATCGACAGACAGTGGAACAAGGACCAGTGTTAGGGACATATGTGGTCCCTCTCCACCCTCCACATCTCCCCCCAAACTCCCCACTCCCACCTTCCCCAAAGACCAGGAAGATGTGGTCTGCAACCAGGGCAGAGGGTATGGAAATATTTTCTTTTGCTTTCAGTGGATGTTGCAGTGGGGCTATTGCAGTCATGCTCTTGGATACCAGGCAGAGGTTAACACCATGTATGTCACTGAGTCTGCACATAAACTTTAGCTTGGGAGCAGAAAGCCTTGGAGTTGTCTTGTCGCAGGGTGGAAATAAGATGCATGGTTTCCTGGGAGGGTTGAGGGGGCGTGGGTTTGCAGAAGTCTGTGAGTAATTGCCTCGAGAGAGGGATGCATTCACCTCTTGTGAATGCCTTGGAACACCCTGCAGAGCCTTCCAATCTGGGAGCCTGAAAGAAAACAGTGGCATAGCCAAATCACTCCCAGGTCCCAGGTTGGATTCAAGTCTTATGTCCAGGGAGACCTGCCTGTGAGCCATAAAAAAACAAGATGGCAACATGGGAGAATTTTTAATTTCAGAGATTTTGATAGCTATTTGCCAAATGAATGTGTGACATGGGGAAGAAATCTCGAAGCAGGATACCAATAAGGGAGAGTTCAAGAGTAAGAGTTTGCATGAGCCCTGCAAGATGAACCGGTCTAGACTGGAGCCAAAGGTTGCTTCTAGTCCATCAGTGGAAGTGACAGTTTAGGAGGTAGTCTATCAGCAAATTTCTGCTAACTCTACTGGCAGGCTCATGGATAGAGTCGACTCTTGAATGGCACAGATTTGAACTGTGTGGGTCCACTTATATGCAGAGTTTTTTCAATAAATACTTTAGAGATTTACTTCTGTGAAAGTTTGAAAAAATTCACAGACGAATCATGAAGCCTAGAAATATTTTAGAATTTTGAAGAAAAAGGTATGTCATGAATGCATATATATGTAGTACTAGTCCATTTTATAATTTATTGCCATAAACCAACGCAGATGCCCATCGAAAGTGAATTGGATAAAGAAAATGTGGTACATATACACAATGGAATTTTTTTCTTTTTTTATTAATACATATTTTTTATTTTAAAATTGTGGGGTATAGTTAAGGTTAGGTATACAAATATGCATTGTGCAGGTACCCTTGTTGATGAGGTGTGCTCCCCTGTCCCCAGACAGATATTGACTACCGTTAGTCCCACCTCCCTTCCCCTCCCTACCCTCCCCATAGTTTCCCACCACTGTCAATCCTTTTCTTATAGTATTATGATAGATGTTCAAGGTCCACTTATGAGTGAGAACATGTGATACTCAGATCTTCGTTTCTGTGAGAGATCACTCAGTATTTTAAACTCTAATTCCATCCAGGCTGCTGCGAAATTCATGATTTTGTTCTTTTTTATGGCTACGTAATATTCCATTGTGTATATGTACCACATTTTTTTAGTCCAGTCCTCTTTTGATGGACAGCATGGTTGGTTCCATGATCTTGCTACACAATGGAATATTATGCTGCCATAAAGAAGGACTAACATATAGACTCGCAGCAACTTGGATGGATTTAGAGTCAATCATACTCAGTGATCTATCAGAGAAACAAAGAACAGAGTACCATTTTTTCTCACTCATAAGCGAAACTTGAACAATCATAATACTATAAGAAAAGGATGTGGCAGTAGTGGAAAACTGTCAGGGGAGAGGGATGGGATTGGCAGTTGAGGGAAACTGCTAGTGGTTGGAGGGGCATAGCTCATCAACAAGGGTACCTGAATAATCAACGTTTGTATACCTAACCCTGAATTGTACTCCACATCTTTATAATAATAAAAAAATTTACTGCCATTAAATATATACAACTCTATTATAAAAAGTTAAAATGTATCAAAATGTACACATATAAACAGACTGTACATATGGTGCCATTTCCAGTTGACATGAATATAAACAAACATAAAGATGCAGTATTAATTCATAACTGCATATGATAACTGTAATGCATATCATACACTGTAATACTTTTATAGCTACCTCCTCTTGCTATTTCAGTGAACTCAAGTGTTGTGAGTATCCACTTAAAACACCATGTGACGCTAATCATCTCCACCTGAGAAATTCATCTCTCCAGTAAATTACAAATTGGGTATTGCAATATCCAAGGTTCTTGCATATTTTTTATTGTGTTTATTATCATAATCTTTGAACAATACCAATGGGCCCATGCGAAATGCCACTAGTAATGCTGGAAGTGCTCCCAAGAAGCAGAGAGAAGTCATGACTTTACAAGAAAAAGGTGAACCGCTTGATCCATACCAGACTGAGGTCTACAGTTGAGTTTGCCACCACTGCAGAGAATTTGTTTTATGTTCAGATGTCATAAACTTATGGTATTGATAAATGCAATGCAGCACTGTAAGTGTATTTTCTCTGCCTTATTATTTTCTTAATAACATTTTATTTTCATTAGCTTACTTTATTGTAAGAATACAGTATATAATACAACAGAAAAAGTATGTTAATCGATTGTGTTATCAGTATGACTTCTGGTCAACAGTAAGCTATTAGTAATTAAGTTTTGGGGGAGTGAAAAGTTATACATGGATTTTTGACTGCATGAGGGGTTGGCACTCTTAATCTCCATGTTGTCCAAGGGTCAACTGTATTATCTTTTTGTCATTGATTTATAACTTAATTGCATTATGATTAAATAATATGATTTATGTCATACCAATTCCATGAATCTTTTGGGGTCAATTTTTTAATGATCAATTTTTGAAAATGCCCGTGTGTTCTTGAAAAAATGAGTATTCTTCAGTTTGGGGGTGTACAGTATTTTCTGCACACCTGTTGGGCCCAGATTTTTAATTATGTTGTTTAAATCTGGTATTCCCTTGCTGAGTGTTGTCTTCTAGATCTATTGATTATTGGGACTGTCATGTTAGCATGCTCATTGGGTTGGTACTTTTGTCAATTTCTCTCATTAGGTTTTATAATTTATTATAATTTAATAATAAAATTATCTTAATTTATACTATAAGTGGTTCTGTTAATTTTTATTTTCTGTTTTGAAGCTATATTAGTAGGTTAAACATGGCAAAAATAATCATAGTTTCTTGGTAAATTGAACATTTTATCAATGTGTGCTGACCCTCTTTATTTCTAGTAATGCCTTTTTGCCTTAACCTTTATTTCATCTAATGTTAATATATAGTTGTAACGGCTTTCCTTTGGATATTTGTCCTTATTTGTCCCTTTATTTCCAAACTTTCTTTGACTTAAATTCTGAAAATAATATCATTAGCTTTCTCACTAAAAACAAAGTGATTTTAGAAGATTTTAGAATGCTTTAACTGATAATTCTTTCCCAATTTATGTATCATTGCTTTCTTAATTTATGGTTATTCTGTTTTTCTTCTATCCCACAAATTATACATTGTTATTACTGGTTCTTTAGTAAATATTTAGATTTATCCACATGCTTATTATTGTTTTGCACATCATTTCTTCTTGACTCTCAGACCTTCCTTCTGAAGGAAGTACTTAACAGAAGTACCTTTGAGAGAGTGTGTCAATTGTGAATATTCTCCATTTTTATTTGTCTGAGTAGTTTTTATTTCATCCTCATTCTTGCAGAGTAGATATTCTGAACATAGAATTTTAGATTGAGAATTATTTCCTACAATTATTATTATTATTATTATTATTATTATTATTATTATTATTATTTTGAGTTGGAGTCTCGTTCTGTCGCCCAGACTGGAGTGCAGTGGCCACTCCCAGCCACCGCAGCTCGACCTGCTGGGCTCCGGTGATCCTTCCGCCTCAGCCTTCCGAGTAGCCAGAATTACAGGCACGCGCTACCACGCCCAGGCGGGTCTCGAACCCGCGGGCTCAGGCAATCCATCCTACAATATTTTGAGGATTATTTTACTGTCTTCTGGCTTTTATATTGTTGAAATGACAACTGTCAAATTGTTTATCTTTAGGTAATATGTTTTTTTTTCTCTCCATTTTCAGATGCTCTCTTTATCTTTGGCATTCTTCAAGTTACTATGACACTTCTAGAGTGCGTCTCTTAAACTTAGTCTGTTTGGTGATTGCTACAGTTTTTTAATCTGAATATTGAAGTCTTTCAGTAATTATGAAAAATTGTCTTCAATTATATTTTCAATATTTCCTCTTTCCCATTCTCTTCATCCTCCATTTCTTTATCTTTCTTTCATGTTTTCATATCTTTTACAATTTATAGTCTATGTAAATTATTCATATCTGTCTTCTAATTTACTTAATCTCTCTTCTACTGTATCTAGTCTATTTACTCAATCTATTGATTTTCTGATTTTAACTATTATATCTTTTATATTCATTCATTTTATTCTATCTAGTTTGTAGTTGCTTGTTCATTTGTTTGATAAATCCTTGCCATCATACTTTCAAAATCTTCTTTTACTTCTTGAAATATATAAAAGAGATTGATTTTGTATTCTAGCATCTGATAATTATGACATCTTCAATCTTTGTGATTCATATTCTATACTTTGTATTTTCTGCTGACTCTTGCTCATGGTGGCTTATTTTCTGGTGTGAATTGTTATTTGATAGTGAACTCATGTTTCATAAAACTTAATCTGTTGAAGGCTGAGTTTGAAGTTTGTTCCTCCAAATTTGTCTGGGACTTGATCCACCTGAGACTTATTTAAACTAAATTTTCAGTTTTTTCTCCCCAGACAAGTAATATGAATTCCAGTCTCAAACTCTCGTGATTATGAACATTAATTCAAGAAATACTTAATGCATTAAACGAGCATTAAATCAGGAGATTAATGAGCATTAAATCAGGAGATTATTTTCCTTTATGCAAGTCAATTAGAGCAAGACTATTTCTTTCAACAGAGCAATTTCTCCCATTCCCTAAGTATTACATATTGAAGTATCACATATTAAGAGTTCTGGTTTTATTTGAGAGTCTCTAATTTGACTTACAACCTAGCTCAAGTTTCCAGGTTTGTGCTTTGACCCTAAGCAAGTTGTCTATTCAATCCAGGATCTAGTGCACCAAGGATGGGCAGATATCCCAAAGAAAGAACTATTTTCAGCAGTTGGGCTACCTCTCCAGATTCATGCTTCCTAGTTTCAGGTTCGGACTGTTTCTTATACTTCTCCACTACCCTAACCATGCGTAGAAAAACGTGTTTTCTTTCTATACTCTAGCCAATGTTTTGGGTGTTCTGTAGTGGGGATTTCTCCAGACATGATAGGAAATAGAAGAATCGCTCCTTCCATGTTTCAGTATTTTTAAAATTTACTTCTATCTATGTAGATATTGGCAGTGTAGTTCATTTTTCACATTCTGAACATTTCTTCTTTTTTGGTATTCTGTGACCATATTCTTATCCCTCATTTTTCCCTCTCTTCAAGAAAGAGTCCACTGTTTATTTGGAGCTAAAATCGTATTGACCGTACCTCCTTATCTACCTGTCCCCACTCTTCTCCCATTTCTGCTGTGCCACAACCTCATCACCTGTTGCTTGATTGGCTACACAACCTCCCTACCTGTCCTCCCCATCTTCAGGTGTGTTCTTCAGCTTATTACTTCCATGCTATCTTCAGATGAATTGTTTGATGCACTCCCTTCCTCTCACCAGCATGTTCTCTCTTGCAGACAGCGGTTCTACATATTGCTTGAATATCAGGCTGTCAGAGAATGGCAGTCCCCAGTGTGCAGATGAGTGAGCTCCTGCTTCTTGATGTCTGGCTTCAGGGGTGCTGGATGCCTCTCAGCCTTTACTCTCTCTCAGGCTCTTGATCTCATTGGTGGTAATGGTCAGGGTGATGGTCCTTCAGGCCACACATTGGTTCATTTCTACATAACCTTGAAATTGACAATTGTGCATCCACCTGTTCAATCAAAAAAGTGGGAAGAATTTATTTTATTCATGTTTGTCTTCATATCATCATTCTTTATTAACAAACATCTGATGAGTATCTTTAATGTACAGCCTCGGGTTGGGGCTTGAGGAGGTTTCTGAGCCAGAAGCTCACAGTATAAATGCTGTAGGCTATAAGAATTATAGAAGCTGAATAGATACCATGAATTGACAGCACTCCAAGTCAAATCAAATGCCGCCAAGGGAAGGATTTTGAAGAGTTATATTCTTTCATCATAATTCATAATCTTAGTAAATACAGATTAAGTTTTGAAGGAATTTGTTAGACATGTGGCCAGATTTTGCTGGCAGGTTAATAAACAATGTATTACATACAGTGGGATGTATTAGACTGAGCAAAGACACTGGCATCAGCAAATGGGTCGGCTCCCATCCCCACCACTGCCCATTGTATGAATTCAGACATATTAGAAACCTCACCTTCCACACCTGGAAATGTGGAAAACAGTGCCCTCTTTCCAGTAGTAGTATGAGTATCAAATAAGAAAACAAACATAAAACAGTGGTGGGATGGGATTCTGACACACAGTAGGTGCTCAATGTAAGTTATTTCCTCTCATTTTCCTCTGCTTTCTTATTATGAACAATATCTATTAGATCTTTTCTAAGTGCATCTATTCAGTGTCCAAATATCTAAAACAAAATTCCAACTTGGAGAAAATCATGTACTACGGGCATGTAATCTACGCAAAGGCAAATGTCTAGATTTCCAGTTGGTTTCCCACTTTTTAATTGTATATTCTAGCACTGGTTAGGCATAGCCCATGAAGTAAATTCTGAAAGGAAATGCATTCAATGTCCCTAGCATCACCTGGCAAGGCCTGAAACCCCATGTGTGTGTGTGTATGTGTAGTATGTGTATGCTCACATGAGTGTGTAGGAGTGCCTATATGTATATGTGTGTATGTGTATATGCCAGTATATGAGTAAGCATGTGTATATGTGTGCATGTGTACACATGTACACACATATGTATATGATGATGTGTGTGTACATATGTATGTGAGTACATGGGTATGTGTGCACGTGTGCATACTTACGTATGTATATGTGTGCATATATGGATATGCATTTGTGTATATGTGAGTATGTGTGTATACATGTGTGCATATGTGTGTGTGTGCTCACACCAATGTTTGTTCTCTCATCCTCTCTCCATCCCCACCAGCATAGCCCCCTAGCCCCATTAATCACAGAGGTGACACCTCATAAAGCTGCCAGCCCCTCATGACTTACCAAGTCCTCGTGCAGATTTACGGAGTGACGTCTAGGTGACTGGCAACTGCTGCTGCTTTACAGGGCTGGCAGATGTTTGTGCTGTGAAACCAGAGTGATGGCCTGTGAGTGCATGAGAGAATCAGGGCTTTAGTCAGCGAACCGCTCCTTCTCAGGAGACAGCTGGGTGGAAGCTCTGTGCTGTACTGCCTTGGTCTTGTGGACCTTTTTACTCTGTTTGCAACATCATTTTATAAGTTTTAATCTAAAGACAACTCACAGAAATCTCTCCCTTAGCTTTGCCACATCCAGGCTGAAGTATGTTTTTAAGAGACAAGAAGCCCAACAGTCATGCTTTGAGAGGTCATGAAATGGGCCAGGACCTCATCATGGGTTGTTACTACAAAAACCCAGATCACACTCTGGGTCAAGGTTACCAAACTCCAGTTTTCCCAGGGCTGCCTGGTCAGGGCTCTCATCCCTCTCCCCTTGGCCATTCTGGACTTGGCCTCTGGGATGCTCCTGACCCTGGTGGGTTCCCAGGATGCTACTCCACCAGCATGCTCAGTATCAGGTGCCTTTAAGTCATCCATGAAGGGCAGGGCCTGGGATTACCATTCCATGTAGATGGAATGACTGATGCATAGGAGGACAAAGATATAGCCAGTAAAAGGGTCATCTTGGGTGAATATGACCTTTTGGCTCCTGACCCAGTGCCCTTTGCCCTACTCTGCTGTGGCTCAGTAGCACCCACTCAAGACAAACAACGTCATGTGTTGTTTTGCAATCTGTCTTGTCCCAAAGCAAAATAGAAGCTAGTGGGTCACCAGTGGGCAGTGGTACCAGCAGAGGCTCTGTGGACACCCAGGAGGTTTGGCCTGTGGCTCACAGGGCATTGGTCACATCCGTGATTCCCTGCATTTGCTGCTCTCTGTGTCAGTTCCTGCTCCCCAGTTCAGGAAGGGCCTTGGCCATCTCTGCGTGCCAGCAACTCCAAGCATAATTCCTATGCCTGGCAGGTGGCCAGTAACTGCTTATGGAATTGTGCCCACATATCAACCAGGAGAGAGCACAGAGGAATCCCTAGACTATGGACGGAGCTCTCACCTGGAGGATCTGCATGGCAAGAACTATATCTGAGACTGGGTTACAGACTCCATCCCACGACAGGTAGGCCCCACCCTGGGGAGCTCACTGTCTAGTCAGAGACAAATTGCTGCATAAGCAATACTAACTGACCGAAAAAGTACCGGACATCATGAAGGACGAGCAGAGACACCTCTGCCAGTCTTTGGTTGTGAAGGAAGTTTGCCCGGAGGGCTCAATAGCCAACCTGAGCTCTGAGGGATGAGAAGAGCTGTCTATAAAGGAAGAAGTGGAGGGACCCAGCAGGGAGAGCAAGAGCTAGGGCCATGTTGGAAGAGTGCAGGGAATTCCACATGGCTCAGAGCTGGGTCAAGGCAGGGGAGGTAGTGAGGGCAGAGGCTGCAGAGTAGTCAGAAAGGACTTACCAAGATCCCAGAGGCACAGGGAAGGAGAGTGAGGGGGAAGGTGGGGATAAGACTAGTCTTGCACTCGGAAGAATCATCTGTCGAATCAAGTGGGGCCAGTTGGAGGGGCAGGACTGGACCTCAGGCCAGAGAAGACATTGGTGCCGCAGTACTGGTATGACAACCAGTCTTCAGGGGAGTGAGTGTGTGTGTGGGAGATGCAGGGGGAGGCTCAGCAGCACCTGGCAAGTGGGCTTAGGGGATGAAGGGAAGATGGGAGCCCAGGTCTGGCCAGGGCAGCAGTTTCAGTGATGTCTCCAATGGCACAGTATGCAGACACAGAGCCCAGTCCCCCTAACTCCCACTCCAGCGTATTTCATGCACTCGACATGCTCAGGGTCTAGACCCTGGTGTTTGACTGCAGGGTCCCCATTGAGTGTCAGCTGTGTGGCCAGCACAAGTTACCCACTGTCCCTGTGACTCAGTTTGATCATCTGCTCTATGACAGCATTAGTCATCTGCTCATTGGGATGCTGCATCATGGTGAAGACACAGGACATCTCTGAGCCACGCCTGTGGCCTGGGAAGCTGTCATCATGGTGACTCTCAGCTCATTGAGAAGGCTATAAGCAGAGCATACTCCTCTCTTCTAGAAAGACCCCTGCAAAACTCAAGAGTGGGTTCAACTGGATCCCCAGCCAAGTCTGCTGCCTTGCATGTGTCTGTGGAGTCTGAGGATGAGCCTCGTGTGTCTCAGCTCCTGGTCCTTCCTCCCTCCCTCCCAAGAGCTCTTGCTGGCCTTCCTGTCCTCACATGTGTGTCCTCACATGGATTTGACAAGGAGGTGGTATTTGAGAAGAATCCTGAAGGAGCTTGGATAGCTGACAGCAGAGAGGATTCCTCTTCCAGCGGGCATGTCCACACACTTGAGTTTGGGTGAGGTTTGAGTTTTTACAGGGAGGGTGGGTGAGAAGCTTGGAGAATGGGCAAGGCCAGATGGAAGAACTCTGAGGTCGGGCAGTCATAGGGGGCCCTGGAGCACCTTAAAGCCAAGGGTAGAGTGGACAGCATTGCTCCTGGGGAAGCATTGAGGTTGGGAGGCAAAGAGGGGCTTTTTCCTTGTCTAGATGGAAACAGAATCCAAAGTGGGATGGTGGCAGAAGGAAAAAGGAGGAAAAGTGAGACAATAGCATGGAATTACAGTCGTAATGGCCCAGGCAGTTCATCGGGCTGTGGGTGGCAGTGCAGAGTCTAAGGGGCTCCAAGGTTAGGGCCTGGTGACCTGTGAGCACATTGCACTGAGAGTCGGTGATGGCTGTCATGGAGAAGGAGAAGGTTCACCTCACTCTGCTCTTAGCTCAGTAACAAGAGCCCTTCAGCAAATCCATCGACTCGTTGGATGGGAGTTTTTCCTCCCTACATCTAGGTTTGTGCAAGTCTCTGAAATTCTTTGACATCTTTGGAACAAGTGCTTGTAATTAAGGGCATTTTTTTTCAGTGCTTTCAGTTTTAAGTTCACTAATCTGTGAGCTTCTGAAGATCTGGGACCAGATCTCACCATACCTCATCACACCCATCTCTGGGAAGTACAGTGAATCCTAGGTGCACACTACACTCTCTTGAATGAATGAACAACAATGGCTGGTTTCCTCATATTCAAGGTGAAGAGGGAACTTTTATGCACAGGACTTCCCCGCATACCCGTGTTTTATGTCTCCATGTCCGTTGCTGTATTCGTGGCCCTGACCCGCCAGCCACCACCTGCACATTTCATTAGTAGAGTCACTCTCCTCCGGCCCATTAATCAAGCTGTTAAATACAGGACTTAACACCACACCAAGCCACTTATCTGCAAGGCCTGGGCTCCGGGCTCCTCCGTTTCCCCCGCGGCAGTTGAGGAAATCGTTAACACCTAACAGGCAGCCCAGCCCCCTCCTCTGCTTTGCACATTAGCCAAAACTGCCCGGACCCAGGGGCTGCTTCCTCCAGACCCCCACCTTTGTCTACCTCTCCTCTTTACCCCTTTGTGCAGCAGGGGTGGAGGGCGCCCACTCACACACACTCAAGGTTTTGAGATCAGGACTTTTGCTTGAACATCAGTTTTGTCGAATTCTCCTTGGCCTTCTTCGATGCTCACTCAAAACAGTGGCTTGTAAGATCCTTCTGACCAGGTGTTCAAAGAGTTGGTGGATGTGTCTGCCAGAACAATTAGTCCATTGGCTCAGGTGGAATCACCAAATATCCCCAGAGGGGTCTATGGGTGGTCCTGCCCCCCATTTCAGATGGGGATCTGAGGCCCCGAGAGAGCAATTTTTGGGCAGGAGTCAAGCCCCTTGAAGTGTCTCCTCCCCCCAGACCAAGGCTTCTCCACAGCACCACATCAGCCACCAGCCTGGCTAGCATGTGGGCATGGCTTGTCCCCTCTAAGTAAGTTGGCAGGGCTTCTAACCTTTCTCCTAAGGGTCCAGCCACATGGATGGCCTGGTCTGGCTTGCTGTGACGAGAGCAGCAGATTGTATTGTATTTTTCTAGAGATGTCCACAACACTCTTCTCTATCGATAGGCTATTTGGAAGTTGACCTTGTCCCTCTCCCAACCAAGAGGTGGAATGTTCTTCCTCTCACCTGTCCCCTGGGGCTGCTTTAACCAACAACATGGAGCAGAGAGGATACCATGCCAGTCTCTGGCTTAGCCCTTCCCTGGCCTGGCAACTTCCACTTCCTGCTTCTTAAAATACAGACTCTTGGCAGCTCTTCTCAGCACATGGTGTGAGAGGCCCAAGGCACAAAGAGAGGCCACACGTCAGCCCCAGTTGAGCTCCCAGCTGACAACCAGCATCAACTACCAGCTGTATGTATTAATATTGGACATCTGGCCCAGTGATCCTTTAGATGACTCCATCTGATTGCAATTGTAGTGAGATACTCCACATGAAAGCCACCCAGCTGAGCCCTGCCAACCCACAGGACCACAAGAAATATTAATGTCATTTAAAGTCACTAAGTCTTATTATGTAGTGGCCTGTTGGCTGTGCTGGTGGCCTGTTGGCTGTGCTGGTGGTCAGTAACTGAGTGGCACCATGCTGATCCTGGGTACCCACTGTAGACAGGCCCATGCTGAACTGGGATTTATGAGACCCAGTTCCAGTTTGGCTCAGCTACTGGCCAGCCATGTGGCCCTGAGCAAGTCACTTTGCCTAGGTAGGTCTCAGTGTCCTCATCTGTTAGGTGGGGACTTACCAATCATTCTGTACTGATTTTGTCTGAATGTGGTCTCTCAGTTGCTAGAACCCTAGGTTGGTGGTGTGACTTGAAGCTGGTTAATTTTGCTCTGTTCTCTGACCTTCCCTGGATTCCCATCCTGGGACAGTTGTACCACTGACCAGGTAAGCCATGTGGGTCTCTGGCTCAGCCCAGGGCAGGTGGAGCAGTGTGAAACCACAGATGAAAACCACAGGGCTGGATGTGTGGCCACCAAGAGTTCCCCCACGGGAGTTCTGTCTATGGAAGTCTCCTAACTAACCTGGAGCTCCTTTTCCTCCCTGTCAATTCAAATTCCACCTATCTCTCTTCTGTTTCCTGTGGAGTCCAACCCTGGGATTACATATTTCTAGGATTCCTCTCTTCAGGCTTCTTGGTGCCCAGAATCTAGTGGTCAGTTCTGTGTGAGATGGTTGAATGCTCCATCCCTCTCGCTTCCAACTCCTAAAAGCTGAAGCTTTTTCTGACTAGGCAGGATTCTCATTCCATGCACCTTCTTTGGAGAGGCAACCTCAAGAGAGAGAAAAGCATGTGGGAAGAGGGTCAGGAGACTGGGGAGGCTTCCTGGCTATCACCAGGCCTTGGAGGCCATTATGAAGTGACAGAGTCATGGGAGCTTCCAAGGACTAGGGATTCTCGATAAACTCATCAGTTCATCCCCTCAGAAAATATTCACTGAGCACAGAGTTTGTGCAAAGCAAAGTACTCCACTAGAAGCCAGGGAATGAGGGGTGGAAAAGAAAGATGCCACCCCAGCCCTCATGGCACTTACAGTCTAGAGGGAAACCATCATTAAATAGCTTGTTACCTGTGTAATACGGCCACAAAGGAGAAAAGCAGGAGGCTAAGGAAGCAATAGAAGGTTGTTCTGACCTGGTCTGGCAGGTGCTGATCTGAAAACACTAAAGTAATCTGTAGAAGGAAAGTAGAAGAGGTAGTCCGGGATATCAAGCATTATGTGCAAAGGCCCTGAGGCCTGGATGGAGAGGATAAGAAAGAGATGCAGTTGCAGCTGTAAAGCTGAGTCATATCAATTAGCAACTGGTGTGGCCAATCGATTTTGGATTTTATCCAAAAAGCAATTTGCTATTTTTGAATATTTTAAATTAGCATACAGTAAAATTCACTCTTTGTGGTATTTTGACAAGTACATAGTCATGAACCCAGAACCATAGTCAAGATGGAACAATTTAACACCCCCCAAAATTTCCTCCTCTGTCCCTAACTGCTGCTAACCACTAACTTGTTCTCTGCCCCTGTAGTTCTGCCATTTCCAGAACATCCTATAAATAGAACCATACAATATAGAATATAGCCTTTGGATCTGGCTCCTTTCACTTAGCATAATACATTGGAAATACAAAACTTTGTTCTTTTTCATGGTCGAGTGAGTAGTATTGCTTTGTTTGACTGTTCCACAGCATGTTAATCTATTCCCCAGACAGACATTTGGGCTGCTTCCATTTTTTGGTTATTATGATATAAGCTGCTATATGCATTCACATACAAGATTTCGTGTGTTTGTAGGTTTTCATTTCTCTTGAGCAAATGCCTGGGAGTGGGACTGCTGGGTCATACGATAGGTGTATGTTTAACTTCATTAGAAATTGGCATACTGTCTTCCAAAGTGGCTGTGCCATTTTGCATTCTCATCAGTGGTATCTAAGAATTTCAGTTGCTTTACAGTCTTGACAAAACTGTATCCTGTTGGTCTTTGTAGTGTGTGCCATTCTAGTGGATGAGAATGCGAGTGGCCACGTGCAATGCTGGAGGTCCTCCAGATGCAAGACAAGAACTGAGGCAGAAAAGGTAGAAAGCAGATCCAGCCTGCCAGGTCATTAACAAGGTGTATTGTCAAGGTAAGAGGAAGGTGAGAGGACAGGATATATTATATTTAATAATTTATTAACTTGATTTAACAAACTGTGGTATGAGGGCTTCTATTTGAATGCTTCCCTCAGGTCCCCAAAAGGGTAAAAGCAGGTCCGATTTTTATTTCAAGGAAAGGTTAGTGTAGCCTTGGTTGGCTTGCGAAAGATAGAAATCTAGGAGAGAAGAAGAGAAATGAATGTTTCAGGGTTATTTCAGCTTCATTCTACTTATTCTGAAACTCAGCTCCTGTCTCTTCCCACCCCACCAGCCCCAGGAGGTCCACCTGCCATGACACTTCCTGGCCCTTGCAATTTTGATCTGCCACATACTGGAGCAACCTGGGAAGACCGAGTTCTCTTGTCTATACAAGGAGCAGACCCTACTGCTGCCTTTTAAAGAGCCCCTCCTCCCTTTGACCAAGGACTTTAAGTACATTCTTTGAATCAGAGTGAATAAAAATTCAAAATTTACGAATTAAAAATTCAGCTGCAAGAGACTGAGTTCCAACCTTATTTCTCTGGGTATAATCAAACATCCAAAAAGCGCAGTGACTGGAGTCTTCTCCTAGGGCTTCAGAGGGTTCTGTCTCCAGAGCTACTCTCCAACTTAACTAGAATTGACTGGTAACACAAGAAATGTAACTTCCCCACAATGCATACTGCCAAACATTGCCTGACTTTCTCTACAAGTTCCCACAGGTAATCTAGGTAACCACGTATATTCAAAAGAAGATAGGTCTGCAGCGGAGGGAAATGGCAATTGTTGCTTACTTAGATTTTGAACAATGATTCCTTTCAAGGTTCTCAAGCTGTCCTCCAAATCACCCTTGTCTATCACCAAGAAACTGACACCTTCAGTTAATCTCCAACAAAAACAGCAGGGATTTCAAAACAAGGGATCTGATTTTTCCTTACTCCTGACTGCCAAGTGACACTTGAGCAGGACTGACTCCATGGGAGATGGGACCTGAGTGGGTCATCCTATTTCTGGGTTGGATGTCTAGTTGGAGCCGTGTTATAGGGTGCTTACTCCAACAGGATCCATGTCCTGAGAGGTCCCGCTGTGACGGAAGAGCCCTGTGAAAATATCCCTTGATGAGGAGAAGGGTTTGGGGCAGCACACACAGCGTTCAGCTGTGCTTCCTATTTTTTGATGCCAATGATAATAAGACCAAGGAAAAGAAGTCAGGAAGAAGCCCTGCTCTCCAAAATGCTGTGGCATTGTTAAACTGCATCCAGTTGCTATTTTAGGGCTACTCCAGATAGCTTCCCACCCACCTGCTATTTCTCCTTAGATCATACAGTCAGGTCATGTTCCCTGAGAAAAGAATTTTTTAAATGTGGTAAGAAAAACGCCTTGAAGAGTTCAGAGAAAGACAAGCGCCGAAGGCTCATATTGTTAGAGGAGCTCTGCCCATTGTAGGGTCATCTTCACAACTTCAGCCTAGGCAGATGAAAGCATCTGAGAGAACCATGCCATCTCCTAAAGTATCAGTGAAATCACGGGAGAAAGAAAACCACTGTCGGTGGTATGGGAGAACTGAGTGATAGAACAGGAGTGCCAGAACCTGGGAAGAATGACTGCCCACATGCTGGCTGGCTCTAGTCCCATATCTGTTGGCACCCTCCCCTCTCCATACCTTCAAGAATCCAACCCAGGAAGGAGGAGAGATAGGCCTCAAACTAGCAACTTAACCCACTACCTTAGGACCTTGGAAAAAGAAGAGCAAACTCAGCGTCATTCATTGCCTGTGGGATTTATAAAACGCTAAATCTACTTTGCAAATTTTTTTTTTCAGTTCCTCACATTGCTCAACACAGAGGTACCAAAGATTCCTCTCCTAGGCGTATAACCAAGAGAAATGAAAACATATGGCCCACAAAAAACTTGAACATGAATGTTCATAGCATGTAAAGCTACAGCAAACATTAAGCACCAGTCACTTTCTAGCCAGAGTAACATAAAACCCCAGACTAGGGCCTGCTTGCATCAGTTCCTATAACTGATACATTATGTCCAGCTTTCATCAAAAATTCCAAGGTATGCTAAAAGGCTAGAAAAAACAGTCTGGAAGGACAAATTAAGTATCAGAACACTTAGATATGACACAGACATTGGAATTATCACTGAAATGTTAAATAACTGTGATTAAAATGCTAAGGGCTCTAATGGAAAAAGTAGGCAACATGAAAGAGCAAATTAGTACTAAAAGCAAAAAGATGAAAACTCTAATAAAGAATCAATAGGAAATGCAAGGAATAAAAAGCACTGTAACAGCAATGAAGAATGCTTTTGATAGAATCCTCATAAGACTGGACATAGCTGAGAAAAGAATCAGTGAGTTTGAAGAAATATCAGTAAAAACTAAGAACTGAGTATCACATGTTCTCACATAAGCGGGTCTTGAACAATTATCATAATGCTATAAGAAAAGGATTGGCAGTAGTGGGAAACTGCCAGGGGAAGGGGGTGCATACCTTGTCAACAAGGGTACCTGCATAGTATACCTAATCTATATTTGTATTCCTAACCCTGATTTGTACCCCACATCTTTAAAATAAAAAAAATTTAAAAATGAAAAAAAAAACTTCCAAAACTAAACAGCAGAGAGGAAAAAAAAAGATTTTAAAGAAGAATATTTAAGAACTGTGGGACAATTACAAAAGATGTATCACATGAAAATACGAGGAAGAGAAGAAAGTGAAAAGAGAAAAAGATATATTTGAAGTAATGATGGCTGAAAATGTTCCAAAATTAACGACAGACACAAAACCATGCATCCAGAACGTTTAGAGAACACCAAGCAGAACAAATACCAAAAAGGTTTATCTAGGCATATCATATTCAAATTGTA
>NW_007012874.1:65345-84155 GCF_000164805.1 Carlito syrichta
GAGGAAGAAAAGGAAGATAAATCTCACCTACAGAGGAACAGGAGAACCACATCAGATTTCTCTTCAGAACCATGAAATCAAGAAAAGAGGAGAGTGAAGCACTGGAAGAAAGAAATCACCAAACCAGAATTCTATGTTCAGCAAAGATATGCTTTAAAAAGTACAGGAGAAATAAAGACTTTCTCAGATAAAAAAAAACCGAGAGAATTAATGGTCAGCAGCACTGCCCTCCAAGAAATTGTAGAAGAAATTCTGCAGGGAGAAGAAAAGTAATGTAGGTCAGAAACTCAGATCTACATAGAGAAAAAAGTGTCAGATAAGGAATAAATGAAATTAAAATAAAATCTATTTTTCTTATCTTAATAGAGTAAACAATGGTTTATTCAAAGTAATAATTAACAGTGTAGTGATTATAGTACAGAAAATCCAAATAAATGACAGCAATTTTATAAGGGATAAGAGGAAGGGATAGAGACTATTCTAGGTCACTTACACTATCACAAAGTTGTATAGTATTATCTGAAAGCAAATTAGATTAGTTGTAAGTGTATGTTGCAAACTCTGTGGCAACAACTAAAAAAAATTCTAAGTATGTAATAAACATGCTAAGAGAAGAGGGAAAATTGAGTTATAGAAAATGCTCAACTAAAAATAGAGAAGGCAGAAAAGAGGGCAAGATAAAAATGAAGCAAAAAACATTTACAAAGAATTGAAAACAGTTACAAACATGGTAGATATTAATCCCACTATATCAATGATCACTTTAACTGTGAATGGTCTAAATATATGAATTAAAAGACAAAGGTTGTCAGAGTAGGTTAGGCAAAAAGACCCAGCTATACACTGTGTACAAGAAAGCCACTTTAAATGTAAAGACTCAGATAGATGAAAGAAAAGGTTGAAGAGAGAAATACCATGTTAACATTAACAAAAAGAAAACAGGAGTATCCATATCAATTTCAAACAAAGTAGACTTCAGAATAAGGAAAATTATCACAGATAAATGGAGGCATTGCATCATGATAAAGGGGTCAGTTTTTCAGGAAGATGTAACAATCCTTCATGAGTCAAAACACATGGGACAAAAGTGATAGAACTGCAAGGAGAAATAGGAAAATCAACTATTATAGTTGAAAATGTCAACACCCTTCTTTCAATAATTGATAGATCCAACAGACAAAAAAATCAATAAAAATGAAGTTGAACTAAGCATTAATTAACTGGACCTAAATGACATTTATAGACTGCTTCATTCAACCACAGCAGGATATACATTCCTCTCAAGTTCACATGTAATACTCACCAATGTAGACCATAGTCTGGGTCATAAAATACACCTTAACAAATTTAAAAGAAGAGAAGTCATACAAAGTATGTTCTCTAGCCACAGTGGAGTTAAACTAGAAACTGATAATTTTTAAATAGCTAGAAAATTCCAAAATATTTGGAAATTAAACACCGCACTTCTAAATAACCCATGTGTCTTATGGACCAGAACATTGCAGATTACATGTATTATCTAATGGAAGAAGATAAAGATACATTTTTTTTGAGAAGCTGAGCTGTTTAATCACCTCCTTGGCCAGATTCAAGGCTACAGTCATCCCTGAACAACACACATTAAAGAAACAATTCTCTCAAACACAAAGAACAATGTAACTCCAGACACGATAGAGGAGATATATAAGAAAACATATGCTGTTATATGATAGAATATAGTCTATGAGAAGAAGTCCAAGAAAAAAGCTAAAAAGAAGAGGTGGAATAATTCCAAAATGTCCCTTGCCCAGAAGAAAGATAAGGTAGTTCAAAAGAAGGCAAGCTTCCCCAGAACTCAGAAGCAGGATGCTGAGAGCCAAGCTAAATGATATTTTCTAAAAGGATTTTTTACATAAAGACAATCAAGTTATTGACTAAGCAACTAATAAATAAACACCACATGTGTCAAAGAAGTCTAAAGAAAAATAATTTTGAAATAAATAAAAATATAACTTGCCAAGATTTGTGGGATGCAGTGAAAACAAAGCTTAGGGAAAACTTTACAGTAGGTAAATTTAGGTACTAGAATAGAAGAAATATCTAAAATCAATATCTAAGCTTCCATCTTAGGAACTAGGAAAAGAAGTGCAAATGAATTCCAAAGTAAGTGGTAGAAGAAAAAATAAGAATTACTGCAGAATTCAATGAATCTGAAAACAGGAAATCAATAGAGAAAAAAAAAGCTGGTTCTTTGAAAAGTCCAAAAAATTTGACAAACTTCTAACCAGGCCAACCAAGAAAAAGAAGAGAGAAGACACATATAACTAACATCGTAAATAAGAGAAAGATCATGCTACTGATCTCATGCGCATTAAAGAAAAAAGGAATACGATGAACAACTCTTTGCCCACCAATTTGATAACTGAGATGAAATGGACCAGTTCTTTGTAAGAAACAAATTATCAAAACTCCCACCAAAAGAAATGAATAATCGACTAGGCCTATATTTTTAAATAAATGAATAAATAATAATCCTTCAAAATACAGCACCGGATCTAGATGGTTTCATTGCTGAATCCTACCAGACATTTCAGGAAAAAATGTTGCCAAGTCTCTACAAACTCTTCCAGACAATAAAAGAAAGAATCACTTTCTAACTTATTCTATGAAACCAGCATTCCCCTAATACCAAAAGTAGGTAAAGAATTACAAGACCGAAAAACTACAGATCAAAATCTCTAATGCATATGCACAAAAATCCTCAACAAAATTTTAGCAAATCAAATCCGACAATGTATAAAATGAGTTACACACCGTGACCAAGCGGGATTTACTCTAGGTATGCAAGGCTGTTTCAACATTCAGAAATTGATTAATGTAATTCATCATATCAACAGCTATAAATCGATCATATTAGTTGATGAAAAAAAGCCACTGACAAAACCAACATCCATTTATGATCAAAGCTCTTAGCAAACTAGAAATGTAAAGGAATTTCCCCAGCTTAATAAAGAACATCTACAAAAAACCAATAGCTAATATGATATTTAATGATGAGAAACTAAATGCTTTTCTCTAAAGATTGGCAAGAATGTCTTCTCTCACCACTCATATTCAACATTGTATTGTAAGTCCTAGCTTACAATAGTTGTGATAAAACAAGAAATATAAATAAAATATATACAGATTGATAAGGAAAAAATAAAACTCTTTATTTTCAGATAATGTGATCGTCAATGTAAATAAAGCATCCCTATGAATTAACAATAAAAAAAATTCTGGAACTAGTAAGTGACTATAACAAAGTCACAGGATATATGCTTAATAAATGAAAGTCAATTACTTTTCTATATTCCAACAGTGAACAATTCAAATTTGAAATGAAAGGCAATGTAATTTACATTAGCAAAAAAACTAAATACTTAAGTAACAAATCTAACAAAATATGTACAAGATCTATACAGAAGAAACTATAAAACTCCAATAAAAGAAATCAAAGTTCTAAATAAATGGAGATATATTCCATGTTATGGATTGGAAGACTCAATATTGTTAAGATCTCAATACTTATCAACTTGATTGATAGCTTCAATGCAATCTCAGTCAAATTCCCAGAAAGTTATTTTGTGGATGTTAACAAACTTATTAAGATTTATATGAAAATTCAAAAAACTTACAATAGTCAACACAATACTGAAGAAGAGCAAAATCTGGAGATCAATATTACCCAACTATAACACTACAGTAATCAAAACAACATAATATTGATTAAATAACAGACAAATAGATCAATGGAATAAAATTGACCCACACAAATATACTCAAGTGATCTTTGAAAAAGGTACAAAGACAATTTAATGGAGAAAGCATATTCTTTTCAAAAAATGATACTAGAACAATTTGACATCAATATGCAAAAAAAATCTCAACACAGGCTTTATACCTTTCACAAAAATTAACTCAAAATGGAAAGTACAGCTAAATATAAAATGTAAAATTATAAAATTTCAAGAATATTACACAGGAGAAACATCTAGATGACCTTGGGTTTAGCAATGAGTTTTTGAATACAATACCAAAGGCACAAATCCATGATAGAAAAATTGATGCTAGGCATTCTTAAAATTTAAAAATTTTATTATGATAAAGTCACTGGTAATAGAGAAAAGACAAGTCACAGGCTTGGAGAGAAATATTTGCAAAACATACACCTTTTAAAGGACTTATATCTGAACGATGCAAAGAACTCACAATTTAAATATAAACAAATATAAACTCAATTTTAAAAAGGACAAAAATGTGAACAAATATTTCATGAAATAAGATGTACAGATGGTAAACTAGCATGTAAAAAGTTGCGCACATCATTTGTCACTATGGAATTGTAGGTTAAAACAACAATGAGATACACCTCTCACCTATAATAATAGCTAAATCAAAAAAAATCTGACAATTTCAAATGTTGATGAAGATTTAGGGTGAGATTTCACATTTATTATTAGTGTGAATGCAAAATGGTACAGCCACTTTGAAAGGCAGTCTGGCAATTTCTTACAAAGCTAAATATAATCTTAGCATACAATCCAGCAATTGTAATCTTAGGTATTTATCTAATTGAATTGAAAGCTTGTGCCCATACAAAGACCTGCAAAAAAGTGTTTATAGCAATTTTATTCATAATTGCCAAAAACTGGAAGCAACCAAGATGTTCTTCACTAGGTGAATGTATACACAAACTGGTATATCCGTGCAGTGGAATATTATTGAGAAATAAAAAGAAATGAGCTATAGAGCTGTGAAAAAAACAGGGAGAAAACTTAATTGCATAATGCTAAGTGAAAGAAGTCCATCTGAAAAGGCTGCATATTATATGATTCCAACTATAAGACATCCTAGAAAAGGCAAAACTATAGAGACAGTAAAAAGATCAGTGTTACCGAAGACTTAGAAGAAGAGAGAAAGGATGTATAGATGAAACCAAGAGAATCTGGGGAGCAGTGAAACTATTCTATAATACTGTAATGGTAGATACTTGACATTATGTATTTGTCATGACCTTATGTTACAAAGTAGATCTTCTTCTTAAATTTTTTTTATTATTTTTTTTCTCTCAGCAGAATCACAAGTGGATCTTAAGGTATGCAAATTGAAAAGTAATTAGGCGCTTGAGGCATCCCAGAAAAAAATGCAGATTTTGACAAGAGACACTAACGCTATTACAAATGTATAAAACAACCTCACTAAAGGGGGAGTGAAGAAGTGTTGACCTAAGTAACTTTGAAGTAAGTGTTGTTTGTAAGATTGAAGTAAAAATGAACTACAGCCGGGCTTGGTGGCTCAGCCTGTAATCCCACGCCTTTGGGAGGCTGAGGTGAGTGGATTGCCTGAGCCCGCGGGTTCGAGACCCACCTGGGCAGCAAAACCTCATCTCTACAATAAATAAAAAAATCAACCGGGGGTGGTAGCGCATACCTGTAATTCCAGCTACTCTTGAAAGGCTGAGGTGGAAGGATCACTGGAGCCCAGCAGGTCGAGGCTGCGGTGGCTGGGAGCGGCCACTGCACTCCAGTCTGGGTGACAGAGTGAGACCCCAACTCAAAAAAAAAAAAAATGAACTGCAAAGAAGCACTGTACTCTATTTGATAAAGTTTATTCTCATGGGGGTATGGTTAACAATTTCAATACTACTATTTAAGTATGCTGGAATTGAATGGTCAAGTAAAGAGAGGACAGATGGTGGGAGCCAGGTTCTTACAGTTGAAGGGAAAATTTACAGATTAGCAAGAGAAGGAAGCTAGAATGACCCATGTGTAATGGATTAGAGTTAGAAACATTAATAAGAGCTCATGTTGAATTTAATATAGATGCAGATGTCTACATAGAGGAATATTTATAGATATGTATATATACTATGTATATATACATAGTCAATAAATATGTTTCCTTGCTCTGGCCACTAAGAGGGCCTAAAAGAAAAGACACCCTAGGAGCAATGAGCACACCTAGTACCTAGATCTTGGTTTCTAATACCATGCTCCAATAAAAAGAACGAAGGCTCCTTGGAGAAATGGCTGATTCTAAGACCGAGACAAGAAATACACAAAGTGAGACTACAGCATCTTGAAAAGTGATTTTTTTAAAAAAGGAAGGAAGGAAGTAGGAGAAAAGGAGGAAAAAAGATAAAAAGAAAACACATTGCTGAGGACACAGGAGCCAATTTGATAAGCTCCCAATGACCAAAGCAAAAGCAATTTGAGCAAGAAAATATATGTTAGTATCAATGTATAATCCAAAGTATAAAATAAATACCCATGTGTCTATACTGATACAAATAAATGTGTTAATTAATAAATGGAGAATGAGACATATCACCAATGCAGAATAATTCTAAATAAAGTATATAAATACTCTACCCTAAAGGAAGTGGAGGCTGGGCATGGTGGTTCACTCTTGTAATCTCAGCACTTTGGGAGGAGGTTGTAGGAGGATTTGATTGAAGCCAGGAGTTCAAGATCAACCTAGGCAACATAGTGAGACCGTGTCTCCAAAAAAAAAAAAGAAAAATTTAAAAGGAAGAAGAGTATAACTTTCCACTGCTTTACTGTGAGCTGCTCGTAGTGACTTCCAGAGAGTACAGTATTGTTGGGGACGGGGGCAGTAAAATAGTAACTTAACAATGGAGAAGCCTGACAAACACCCCTTCAGCCAGGTGATCAACATCAACCATCATAAATCATGTTGATGATACATATCCTTGATGAAAATTGAACTTCACTCCTGTGTTCTTCCTCAAATCCATTCCCCAGGTCTAATCATGAGAAAAACATCAGACAAATTTCACTGGAGAGCATCCTACAATATACCTGACCAGTACTCAAAAATCTCAGGATCATCAAGGAATATCAGAAACTCGCAGCCAAGAATAGCCTAAGGAGACATAATAAATAAATGTCATGTGGCATTCTGACTGAAATCCGAGACCAGGAAAAGGACATTAGAAAACTAAGGAAATCTGAATGAGCTGTGGACTTTAGTTAATAATAATATATTAATATTGGTTCATTAGTTGTAATAAACATAGCACACTAGTGTAAAATGTTAATAATAGAGGAAACTATGGGGAGGTTTATGGAAATTTCTTCACTATGAGTTTAATATTTCTGTAAATCTAAATCTGTTCTAAAAATAATGTCTATTTGTTTTTTTAGAAATTTTAAAAAGAGGGAAAAAAAACTCCACAAACTTTATGAGGAAGTTATAGACTTTCTGAGAAGGCACTGGATTGTTCCAGAACTTGGAACTTGGGTTTGAATCAATCTTACTCAACTCCCAGGTGACTTCTAACAACTTATACCACAAACTTATAAAAGTAGGTACTGCTTTAATGCCTCAGGTATAAATAGAAGTCTGGTTACCTCTCTCCATTCCACCAAAAGAAGTCAATGATCATACTCCTTCTGAGTTTCTCAGACTCAGGACTATGTCATAAATATCAGGGATCTCATAACTCCATACCTTGTTTCACCTTGGCCACACACTTACAAGCTAATCATTGGTTTGCACGGTGCTTCCTAAAGGTCATGTTTGGTCCATCCAGTTTCTAATGTGCATTGTACCTGTGTTACTCCCTGAAATTCTGTTTTCTCCCTGTTTCATTTTTAAAAAATCATTTATAGATTGCTTTCATAAACTTGAAATACTTTAAAAAATAACATACAAACTGAAAAGTGTAGAAATATTTTTCAACATTTATAGAAATGTAGGCCTAATTTGTTTTTATGTATTCTTAAATACATTCACCTATCTCTATGAATTTTTACAAATAAATAAATCCTATAACTATCACCAAGCTCAAGATAGAGCAGAAGCAGCATTCTGTTTTGCTTTGTTTTAACTTGCCAGATGGAGATAGATAGAATGCATCTTTCTAATTCCTGTTGTTTTAAGTTTTATGCACATTTCTGCTGCATTTCTGAGCCACACTATGTCCAGGACTCTGTTTTGACTCACTGGAGTTCATTGTAAACATTCCCTACTTGCAGCCTGCATTCATTCAATGTTGCTTTTTAACAAAAGCAGAGAAATATAATAAACTTCTTGAACTTATATCCTTCAAATAAGGAAACTGAATCTAATTGTGTGATCATGGTTGCCACGCAGTTTATCTTTAAAGCAATTCTGTGCTTGTTGCAGAGGGGAGCTGAGGTTTCTTGGAGTTTGATGTGGATGCACTGAGCAGGTGAGGTAGGCCATGCTCCAAAGCTTCCACGGAACCTGCCCACATTCAGCCTAGTGTGCATCTGCCTCTTGGAGATTGCCAGCACACCACTCTCTAGAGTGAATACTTTAGGTCCAAATTAAAGCTCTTTCCTTCCTTTACTCTCTTTGACTCGTCCTTGAATTCTTTCCTGTGATGGAGTCAAGAGCCTGGCCCTGGTACAGTTTGAGGATCATATCTCTTCAGTAGAGACTTCCAACTCCCCAAGGACTCAACTGTAGCAGTGTGCTGGGCCTAATTGGGGAATGCTGTCTCTCTTCCTGAGACAATCCTCCTCAAACCCACTGCCATCATTAGCTGTGGAGGCACTTAATCAACCACAGGGGACTTGTATTCCATAGGAGTGTTCTCATACTCTAGCTTGCATCAGAATGACCTGGAGAGCTCATTACCACAAAGATTGCTGGGCCTTATTTCCAGTCAGGGTGAGGTCCAAGATTCTGCATCTTTAACAGGCTCCCTGGTGATTTTGGTGCTGCATTTGGGGAACCTCACTCTGAGAACTGCTATGTTTCACAAAGCCGAGTTTCAGCATGACATGAAGAGGCCTGGACTGCACTGAGCCTCAGCTGACAGAGCTGGTTCTCCTGTCTGAGGTCTTCCCAGAATTTACCGCTCTGGGAACTTTCCTTAGGGCTGTGGGTACATTCTCTGATCCATAGTTCTGGAAGCCTCAGGGTAATAAAAGTACCTGGATAGTGGGTTTCTAGGATTCTTTATGGAGGAATTTTGTGGGGTTATGGCCAAGACTCAGGCTTCAAGGGCAGGAGCCCCAGGATGGCAATGCACTAGCTATCAAAGGGAGATGAAATGGGAATGATTCTCCCAGGGCTTATATGACTGCAGGTTTAAATGACTTAATGAAGGCAAAGTGCATAGCATGGTGTCTGTCATATGGTAGAAGTTATAACTTAAATGTACATGTTGGTGAATTTTCCTTAGATGGTGATATTGGGTGGGGTGGAGTGTCCTCATATGAGCTAAGTTGTGTTCCATCTGAGCTCCTCTGACAAATGGGCAAGGACTGGGGGGTCATGATAAGTCTGATCCAATAGCTAAGCCTCCGAGTAAATGAGGGGAGGGTCCCCCTACTCCCTGAATTTATCCTGTTAGTAAGACCTTTGCCATACAGAATTTTATAACCAGTTTATCTGTACAGCTCTTCAGCTAAACCAGGGTTTCTCAGTCTCAGCACTATTGACATTTTGCACCAAATAATTCTTTGCTATGGGGTGGGTGTGAGGAGCTGTCCTGTACATTGTCGGATATTTAGCAGCATCCCTGGTCTCTACCCACTAGATGCCAGTAGCAACCTCCTCCTTATCCCCAGATTATGACAGGCACAAATGTCTCGAGACATTGCCCAATGTCTCCTGGAGGCAGAATAGGTTCAACCTGATTGACAAACACTGACTAGACTGTGAATTCCCAGAAGAGAGAACACACCTTCCATCCCTGCACTTCCAGGACCTAGCATAGAATAGGTGCTCATTAAAGGGAAGTCTAATGTATCCAACCTGCCTGGTCAGGTGTTCATCATTTCATGCTCACTCTGACATTTAATCCTCAAAAACATACTATGATGAAGACTCATGTGAGAGATGAGGAAACTGACTTGTCCAAGATCTCCTAGCTAGTTAACAATAGAGGAGAACTCCGCTCCTGACTGAGGGGCCCTAATAAAGCCAGGGTGACATTTCTATCCCACAGGATTCCTCGACACAGGAGAGAACAGCTTACACATGTGTCTGGGTTCATGGTCTCACAGAGGTCCCAACTTCATTGTCCTCTCACCAGCCTCTGTACTGAGCACTTGGAATTTTGCATGCCACAACCTTCTAAGTAAACCTTGCTTTGTAAGGAACAGCTGCAGCACTAAAACATGTTTCACATTTAAGTTTAGGCAGCCCTTGCTTACACCAGGAGCTTATAAGAACTCCAGCCCTTCTGGAGAAGGATTTAAGAGGCGGACTTCAATGTTATGAAAGCTTAGGAAAAAAGGAATGCTAATGATCATACAAAAATAGAACGCCAAAGGAAGCTATTGCCAAACTGAAACAGGACTCAGATTCTGGAATAATGGATGCATGAATCACAGCAAATGAAAAGAGAGAGAGAGAGAGTTGGCTTTCCCCCTTTCGTCAAAAGTCCTGATGATCATAAGATAAATCATGTCTGGAGAAGAATCAAAATGATTGGATTAAGTTTTACTGCAGCATTTCGGGCTAATCTTGGACCTGGGCAACCTAATTGAAAACTTACATCTGTGAAACACTTGAACTCTCCTGCTTTTAACAAAACACTACTGCTCAATATGCATACTCCCTGGGAGAGATTTCCTTTACATAACTGCATCGTACTGAAGATATGGATCCGGGCACTTTATTTTCCCACCATAATGTTACCCATAAATTATTCTGGGTTCAGGGGTAACAATCAAACAAGTATCCCTGATGTGATCATCCCCTTGTCTGATAGGCTGAAAATCAAGATAGCCTCAGCTATGAGCAAGCATTCCTTTTTCTTAAATGAGAGAAAAGAGGCAACGATTTTTGAATGACCTTGCTGTTTGCTTTGGCGACATGAAGTGATCTCCCTGCTGCTGTGATTTTAATAAGTGCAAAAGTTTTCCTGGGTGCCCTCCAGGAAGGAATTTCATTCTTCACCTGCACTCAATGTTCCTGAAATACCCCGTACTCGTGAACAAATCCTGACAGGACTTCCAACTAGACCATTGGTAGTGGATTTGCCAAATAAATGAGTTGTTCTGCTAACTGAATTTCCCCAGGCTAAGGCTGGTTCCTGTGAAGATGCTCTCAACTGGGTCAAGAGGAAGTGCTTGTGGTGAAAAGACTCCCAGATACACACCCCAGGGCTGAGCTCAGTGGTCAAATTCTCCTACCACCTGCTGGGGGTACCTGGGCCATCTCAAAAGGGCCACCCTTCCTCTGTAGCCTCTTGTCTTGTGCCCCCACTTCCTAGTGAGGAAGGGCAGGAGATGATGGTGGCCATGGACACAGGGGCAAAGAGAAGGTAAAACAGGAGCTCATTCAGAAATGAGGCAGATGGGTTATTGTGCAGTGCCACGGGCCTTAGCTTTGGAATCCCACAGAACTGGGTAGGAAACCTCATTCTTGTCTTTCCCAACTGTGATACTCTCAGCAAGTTATATAAATGGGGCAACTTCCAGATATCTCATCTATAAACCGGGTGTTGTCATGAGAATTGAATAGCACAATGTGCTTAGTAAAATGGAATGTCAGTTACATCCACAGCCCTGCACACACGAGTGCATGAAAAGTGCTGTGCACATGGAATTCTATTGTTATGTGTAAATACTGTTATATTCAAAAGTAGTATTCATTGTTGGGGTCTCTCTTGCCTGCAAAAATTGATGTGCCATATGGGCAGCCTGGTTCTCACTACTATGTCCTGTGTGCCTGTGTCACACCAACACAGAGGAGGTGCACCGTAAACATTTGTTAAGTGAAAGAAGTTCTTGGCTCAGGCTCCCCTTTTTTTCTGCTTCACCCCAAGGGCTATCTTCATGGTCCCCTCATCCCACTTTGCTCTTCACACCTCTCACCCAACCCTGTGCTTCTCTGTTCCTACTTGGGACATTTTCCCAACAAACATGGTGTGGATGAAGAGGAACTGATCAAGTCTTCAAAACCAGGTGTCAGTACTGACCCTACCTCCATTCACACTTGTGGGAAAATCATACAGAGCTGCCTAAATGTGAAACCTAATTTAGTGCTGAAGATGTTCTTTTAAAAGCAACGTTTACTTGGAAGGCTGCAACTTGCAGAATTCCAAGTGCTCAGTGCAGAGGCTGGTGGGAAAGACAATTAAATGGGAATCTGCATGAAGCCAGGAGCCCAATTATTTTTATTCTTTTGGGTGCGTCACTTCCGTGCCCAGAGTCTCAGTTTCCACATTTGCTTTTCCCTTAAACAATTGTTTTACTTCAAAGATGGGGTTGCAGCAGGCCAACAGGTTTTGCACTGTGCTCCACAAAACGCTGTGTGGTTCTCACACCAAGACATCTGGAGATTCTCATTGCTGGGACCCCCTTATCTCACATTAGCCAAGTTATGCCTTTTTTTTTTTCCCTATGGAAAGCTTCTGAGAAAGAGGTTGTTTAAATAGGAGGTTTCATTTCTAGATGAAGTTGCATCCATCTCCATACTATTTTTATGCACAAAGCCCAGTTTGAGACTGTAAAACAGGATGTCCCAGAGTGGGACAGTCACCTATTGCAGGACAACTATAATTCAGCAATGGGCAGCTCTGTTTTCTGCAAGTGACTTTCCCACATCCACAGGCCAGTCAGGCTCAGACTTCCTTGCATAGTAAGGTCTCTGAAGAGTTTGCACTCTCCTACAGATCAGAAACACAGAGTACCCTATACTTAGGCAGTGCTGGTCAGTCCTAAATTTTCCCTTTAAAATTTTACCATCTTCTAAACTTGCTCTCCACTACCTCCCCAGAAAACTGTGTCTACTTCTTCTCAGATAAAATGAACATCACCTTGCCTGAACTGGCTCCTCTCTCCCATATTTTCTGTCAGGCTATCAAGCTTTTTTGTCTACCTGAGCAGCAGCACCTGCTGGATTAAGACTGAGTTTCTTGTCTTAGCCTGTGTGGGCTGCTCTGACAAAATGCCACAGACTAGGTATTCACAAACAACAGAAATTTATTTCTGGAGGCTGGAAAGTCTAAAGTCCAGGGAGATTCATTGGCTGGTGAAGGCCCACTTTCTGGTTCACAGACTGCACCTTCTTGCTGTGTCCTCACAAGGTGGAAGGGACGAACTTGCTCTCTGGGATCTTTTTTATAAGGACACTAGTTCCATTTATGAGAGCTCTGCTTTCATGACCTACTTATCGCCCAAAGTTCAGTCCTCCTAATACTGTAATTTTATGAGTATGTTTCAACATATGAATTGGGGGTAGGGTGGACGCAAACATTCAGACCATAGTGCCATGCTTTCATAAATTCAGCCAACAAGGAGACAGTTTTGACAGTGTATTGCTTACACAAACAGTGTAAGCAAGATCATTGTGGTATCAGCTTCCCACTTTTCTAATCCCACAGGGTGACACCAAATGGAGAAGCCAGAATATAGATAGGAGCAATGGACTGTTTTCTTTTGGAAGAGCCAGTTCTCAATTACAGCTAAGCTGCTTATAGCTGCAACAGTGCCCTAAGGAGGGCAAGTGGAAAGTGCCATGTCTTACCAGAAGCAGGAAAACATAAGAGACTGCTTTGTGAAAGTCCCTCCTAAGAGAGGGAGACTCCTATAAGGCAAGAGGATGAGAAACGGTCCTAATCCTCACAAGACTTCCATGCTTGCCATATTCCTGGAAGGATTGTGAGGTTTTCCATCAAGACTTGAGTCAGACAGCAATTGAGGCTTACATATGTGGAGCTATGCAAAACTCCATGGTGGAGCCCTTCCCTACTCCATCCTCCTTCCTTCCTTTTCTTTGAGGACAAGGTGTCCATCCTCTTGTCTAAGGATAGATTCACCCTTCAATGAATAAAACTCTCATTGAAAATCCATGTAATCAGCGATCACCTCTCTCTTCTGAATCTCCTTTGTACCTGGCTCTTTAGCCACAGTACACGAGCATGCTTCATGCACATACCTATCTTAAAAAAAAAATAATCAACCAGAGAAGATTCTGTCCTCACAGATGAGGAAGAATCAGTGGAAAAACACCAGCAGCCCTCAAAGTTTTAATGAGTCATCACCCTCAAAAGAACTTACTAGATTCCAAGCAATGGAACCATCCAGAATGACCTGTCCCTGATGAAAGACATAGAATTCAGACTATGAATGGCAAAGACAGTCAAGGAAAGCCATAAGAAGATGGAATCACAGATCATCCAGGGAACAAAAACAGTGCAGGAAGTAAAAACTGAGCTGGACAATATAAGAAAGGTCCAATCTGAACTTGTGGAAATGAAGGATTCTGCCCTGGAATTTCAAAGCACAATGACAAGCCTGAGCAGCAGAACCAACCAGATAGAGGGAAAAATCTCAGAGCTTGAAGGTTGAATTATTGAACTAATCCAGTCTGACAAAAACAAGGAGAAAAGGCCCAAGAAGAATGAACAAGCCTACCAGAGGTTTGGGATTATGTTAAAAGGCCAAATTGATGGTTTATTGGCATCCCTGCAAGAAAAGGGAAAACTGAGAACACCCTGGAACAAGCCTTCCAGCAGGTGATCCAAGAAAATTTTCCCATCTCACCAAAGAGGCAGCCATGCAGATACAAGAGACCCAGAGAACTCCAGTGAGATATTACATGAGGCCATCCCCAAAACACAAAATTTGTCTCCACAAAGTGAGCATGAAAGAAAAACAAATCCTAAGGACAGCTAGAGAGAAGGGACAAACCACCTACAAAGGAAGACCCATCAGAATTGTAGCAAGCTTCTTAGCAGAAACCCTACAAGCTACAAAGGACTAGATCCCTTCTGTGACTTTTTAAAGAAAAGCAATTCCAACCAAGAATTTCCTACCTACCAGCTAAGCATCATTAATGAAGGGGATTAAAATACTTCCCAAATCCTAAGGAAGTATGCAACCTCCAGATCATTCCTTCAGGAGATATTTAAGAAAGTTCTAGGCACAGAAATAAAAGAAGAGTTCTACCAATCACAAAAACACAGACAACTACAAAGTTAACAGACCAAGCAAATCAACTGCAAAACCCACAAACAAAGCAACTTTTTAATAGCAATATGACAGGAATAAACTCCCACATATCAATAATTAACTTAAGTATGAATGTACTGAATGCAACACTCAAAAAGCAAACAGTAGCACATTGGATAAAGAAACATGATACATCCTTCTGCTACCTTCAGGAAACCCATATCACTGCAAATGAAATGACACCCACAGACTCAAAGTAAAGGGCTAAGAAATATCTTCCAGGTAAATGAAAACCAAAAAAATAACAATTCTTACATTATACAAAACAGATGTTAAACCAATAAAAGTTAAAAAGATTAATGAAGGACACAACATAATGATAAAAGACTCAATCCACCAGCAAGAAATATTTATCTTGAATATATACTTACCCAATACAGGAGGAGCTCCCAGATTTATAAAACAATTGCTAATTAAACAAAGAAAGGACATAGACAGCCATAAAATTATAGTCAGATATTTTAATACACCACTAAGAGCCTTAGACAGATCATCAAGGTAAAAAACTAACAAAGAAATCCAGAACCTTAACTCAACACTTGATCAATTGGACCCAATAGACATCCACAGAACACTTCACCCAACAACCAAATAATATATATTTTTTCTCATCAGCACATGGAACATACTCCAAGATTACATATTCAGGCATAAATCAAGCATGAGAAAATTTCAAAAGATCAAAATTATACCAAGCATCTTCACAGACCACAGTGGAATAAAAATAAATATAATCACCAACAGGAACTCCTCAAAACACAAAAATACATGAAAATTAAACAACATGCTTCTAAATGACTTTTGGGTTAGTGCAGAAATAAAAAGGTTCCTGGAAATAAATGAAAACAAAGACATAACACACCAAAACCTCTGGGATACCATGAAAGTTGTGCTGAGAAGGAAGTTTATGACATCACACATACACATCAATAAAATAGAGGGATCTCAAATAAACAGCCTAATGTCACACCTAAGAGAGTTGGAAAGTCAAGCAGAATCCAATTCTAGAATTAGTAGAAAAAAGATGAAATTGTTAAAAATAAAGTCACAGTTGAATGAAACAGAGACTGAAAAAAATCATAGAAAGAATCAATGAGACAAATAGTTGCTTCTTTGAAAGAAGAGATAAGATTAACAGACTCCTGGCCATATTTGAGAGACAGAGAGAGAGAAAACATTTGAATAAACATAATTAGAAATGAAAAAGGTGATGTCACAACTGACCCTGAAGAAATTCAAGAGATTACTATGAACATCTGTATGTAAATAAACTAGAAAATCTAGACGAACTGGAAGAAATTCTGGCATCATATAATCTCCCAAAATTGAAACAGAAACCTTAAACAGACTAATAACAATCCAAGAGATTGACTCAGTAATAAGAAAACTCCCTGCCCCCCCAAAATGCCCCAGGCCAGATGGTTTCTCAGCTGACTTCTACAAGAAAGAGCTGATACCAATTCTAATGAAAGTATTCCAGCCAATTGAGAAGGAAGGAATTCTCCCCAGATCATTCTATGAAGCCAATATCATCCTGAATCCAAAATGTCAAAGACCCAACAAGGAAAGAAAACTATAGTTCAATTTCCCTGATGAACATAGATGCAAAAATTCTCAAAAAGATTATGGCAAATCATATCCAACAACACATTTCAAGGATCATCTATTACCACAAGGTGGGCTTCATTCCTGAGATGCAAAACTGGTTAAACATATGTGAATTAATAAAAGTAATCAATCACATAATCAGATATAAAACCAAAAGCCACATGATTATCTCATTAGACACAGAAAAAGCGTTTAAAGAAATCCAACATTCCATCTTGATAAAAACTCTCAAACACCTAGACATCAAAGGAACATTCCTCAAAATAAGAAGAGCCATCTATGACAAACCTGCAGCCAATATCATATTTAATGAGGAGAAGCTGGAACCATTCCTTCTAAGAACTGAAACAACACAGAGATGCCCACTTTCATCCCTCCTCGTCAACACAGTACTGGAAGTCCTACAAAGAGCAATCAGGCAGGAGAAAGAAATCAGGGGTATCCAAACAGAAAGAGAGGAAGTTAGGTTATCCCTCTTTGCAGATGATATGATTCCATAACTAGAAAACCCTAGAGAGTCTGTGAAAAACCTCTCTGCACTGATAAATGACTACAGTAAATTTTGGTACACAAAATCAATGCACAAAAAGCAGTTACTTTTTTATACACCAAAAACAAGCAGGCTGAAAACCAAATTTAAAGCACAATCCTATTCATAATAGTCACCAAAAAAAGATCTTGGAATCCACCTAACCAATAAGGTGAAAGACCACTGCAATGAGAACTATAGAATACTGCTTACAGAAATCATTCAAACAAGTGGAAAAACATCTCATGCTCACGAACGTGAAGAATCAGTATCATCAAGATGTCCATTCTACCCAAAGCAATCATAGATTCAATGTAATTCCTATTAATTTACCAGCATCAATTTTTACAGACCCAGAAAAGACAATACAGAAATTCACAGGGAAGCAAAAAAGATCCTAAATAGCTCGTCCTCCTCAGCAAAAAGAACAAAGCTGGTGGCATCACACTTCTAGACTTCAAACTTTACTGCAAGGCTACAGTAATCAAGATGGCATGGTACTGGTACAGGAATAGACACATAGACCAATAGAACAGGATGGAAAACCTGTAAATAAAACCACAGATCTTCTTCATCTTCAACAAAGCAAACTTATCTTCAACAAAGCAAAAAAAAAAAAAAACCACTGGGGGAAGTAAACCATATTTAGCAAATGGTGCTGGTAAAACTGGCTAACTGGCTAACCACATGAAGAAGAATGAAACTAGACCACTACCTATCACCATCTGCAAAAATTAACACAAATCATAGTCTTAGGAGTAGAAACTTTTCTGGAAATTTTGAGATTATTGGGAAAATGTTTTGTGTACATGTTTGGAGGGTTTAGATATGTAAATTAGTCAAAGAAAACAGATGCTTATGCAATACTTAAAAGTCAAAAATCTCTTTATTGAGATTAAAAGTTAAACAGCTGAATTTGCTTTAAAAAGTTAACATTAAAAGTTAAATACTGCGGGTTCGAGACCCACCTGGGCAGCGAGACCTCATCTCTACAATAAATCAAAAAATCAGCCAGGTGTGGTAGCACATGCCTGTAATTCCGGCTACTCAGAAGACTGAGGTGGAAGGATTGCCCGAGCCCAGCAGGTGGAGGCTGCGGTGGCCAGGAGCGGCCCCTGCACTCCAGTCTGGGCGACTGAGTAAGACTCCAACTCAAAAAAAAAAAAAAATTAAACAGCTGAATTTGCTTTAAAATGATCATATCTGGGATATTAAGACAAGAAAGAAACTTCATGAAATAGTCCTGGCAATTTTAAAAAATAGTTCTTAGAGTCTCCTCTTAAAATATATATACATTCTTGGCTGGGTGCAATGGCTCAGCCTGTAATCCCAGCATTTTGGGAGGTTGAGGCGAGAGGATTACCTGAGTCCGGGGATTTAAGACCAGCCTGGGCAACTTGGTGAGGCCTCATCTCTACATTAAATCACAAAAATTAGCTGGGCATGGTGGCATGCATCTGTAGTTCCAGCTACTTGGAAGGCTGAGACTGAAGGATCACCTAAACTCACGCAGGTCGAGGCTACAGTGGCCATGAGCATACCACTGCACTCTAGTCTGGGTTATAGAGTGAGACTCCAACTGAAAAAAAAAATTATATGTATATAATTCAAAAATATATATATTCTTGATTTTCTTTTTTTTTTCGAGTTGGAGTCTCACTCTGTCACCCAGACTGGAGTGCAGTGGCC